>NC_056569.1:29205588-29219948 GCF_013358625.1 Macadamia integrifolia | reverse complement strand
AAAAAAAAAAAAAAAAAACTCTTCTTCTCTTTTACCTTCAATGCTTCAATTGAATGCCAATGCCAACCCAAATGGTTACAAGCATCCTCGATAGCTACTCCACCATCTTCTCCAAACAAATCTTTGTCATACTCAAAAAATAAATGCACCTCAGTAACATCTAACCACTCAAAACTTACTCATTTAACCTTTCAAATACTAGGAGCTACATCTTTGAGTATACTCCTTAACAAGCTTTGCAAATGACGAAGACTTGATCTCTAGCAATTTGGCTGGGGAATCATACTCCACTATACGACCTGCTCAATTAATAAGAAAAAACATGTCAATTTGATTAGGCAAGCACCATAGATGAGTAGATGTAATATCGAACTAAATTCAACCCATTTTAATTTGCAGTGTATTAATTTCTAGATACTAACCATTATCGAGGAGGAGGACCTTATCAGTATCAAGAATTGATGTTATTCTATGCGCGATTATGATGACAGTAGACCCTGAGAAGTGTTGCCTAAGCGTTTGTTGAATTAGATAGTCAGTCGCAATATCTATTGATGCAGTAGCTTCATCGAGTACCAACACTTTGCTTCTCTTGAGTAACACCCGTCCTAAACAGACTAGTTGTCTCTGACCCATGCTCCAATTCTCTCCATTCTCAGTCACTATGACAACCATCATATGAAAATGGGTTAGCTGTTTAGGATCTTATTTGCATGAAGTCTTCTTTCCCTATTTTTTCTTTTGGAAAAGGGGTTGGGGTTGGGGTTGGGGTTGGGGTTGGGGCCGGGTTGGGTAGTGCACTAAAAGTTAGATGCATCATACAATATTAATTTGATTTTGAAAGGATTGTGCACTTGTGCATAGCTAAATTGATGTTGGGAAACTTTGGTATAAAATAAATATGAGAAGAAACCAACCTGGAGAATCAAGCTTCCCTTCTTTCTTTCTAATTTCGTCACCAAGTTGGCATGCATCTAATGCCTAAGACAACAAATGGTCAATGTCAATTTATCACTTTGCTTGATTATTAAAGATTATATAGACGAGTTAAGTAAAAAATGCAATGAATAAGCAAGGGGGGGCCAAGTGGAAATGGAAAGTAAAAATAGTGCACTTCTCAGGTCCCCCAACTAACAGAATATATTAGGCCAAACTTAGCGCAAATATTATCCAATGCATCCAAATAAATGATTTAGCAAATTGAATAAAAAAATAAAAAGAATACGACCATGAGACAGGAGTTCATAGATATATATGACCAAACCAATCAATTGCAATGTGTTTCTTTTATGTTATCCTATCTCTATCATTGATTAAAGATTATTTGTCAATAAAAACAAAAAACCCACCTCCCATATCTGTTCATCAGTGTAATCTTCAAGCGGATCAAGATTGCTTCTTAGAGTCCCTTCAAACATTGTTGGGTCTTGCGGGATGATGCTCAATCTTGACCGCAAGTCATGAAGGCCAATTTTAAAGATGTTGATACCATCTATCCAAATCTGACCGGCTGTAGGTTCAAGCATGTGGAAAAGAGCCTGAATGAGAGTTGATTTACCACTTCCTGTTCTTCCAACGATACCAATCTTAATCCCTTCAGGTAAACTGCATGTGAGACCTCGCAAGACAAGAGGAAGATGTGGGGCATATCGAACCTACAAATATATTAAATAATCAACTCATCAAGCTTAGTAGAATTCCATAAGACTAGGAAGAATGTCCAAAAATATTAAGCTTTAGACTGTCTATTCCGTAAGACAAAGAAATAACTAAGGAACGAGAAAAAGACTTAAGGAACATAATTTAGGGAGATTACCTGTAGATCAACAATATCAATTTTTCCTTGTGAAGGCCATTCATGACTTGGCTTATTTTCTTCTACCAACAAAGGGGCTTCATTAGGGATGTAGGCATACTGTAATATTCTCTCAATAGATATGATTTTGTTCTCAAGACCACAAAGATCCCATATGACCCCATACATACTGAATCTAAGCCCATATGTGACTGCTAAACTCATAACACCTTCAAAAGAGAGGGGAAAAAAACTACATTCAAAAGCATGCTTTCATGTGAACAACTAATCAAAATTGCACTAAATGATGGTTTTATAAGATCTCAAGTTGAACTTTTTACCAGGACCGAGTACTCCCTTTGGCACCGAGATCAAAAAAACCAAAAATATGGCATATGTGATGGATGCCAACATATCCATGCGTAAGCATAACCACTCTATTGCACCAGAGAAATAAAACTTAGGCCGGAAATACCCATCCACCAGCTTGAGGTTTGTGTCCAAAAACCTCTCTTCTTGATTGAAACATCTGATTGTGGTTGAACCCAAACTAGATTCAACAAAATGTTGTGTAATTGGACCTTGGCATACTCCAGTCAGTCGTGACAGCTCTCGTGCTGCAGATATGTAGTATTGCTAAAAAAACAAGGTTCATATAAAGAAAATTAGGTAGAATGTAAAAAACCAATATGTATAGCTAGGGAATGATAAATTGGCTTTTTTATGAGGGAATTCCTACCGAGTTGCTTAGATTTAGATGATTGATAGCTACGCCATCATTATGGATAAAACTATAGGATAATATTTTATTCATTCTCAACTATTGAATAATTACAATTTCTAGTTTAGATGTTTATTTAATTATAAACGTCACTTGTATGAGAGTCTATAGTATATATCCAAAAATTTCTATCCTCAAATTCTTAAATGAAAATTTAACTAAACATGAACATATTTGTACCTTAAATTTTGTGGTATGCATTAAATAATCATATGACCAAATTTTGAGTCCTTTTTTTTTTTTTTCACTAAAGATAATTGAATTAAAATCTAAACAATATAAGAAGTGCATATAGAGAAGCTATATGAAACAGAGATAAGGATGTACAGATGGATGTGTGGAAAAACTAGGAAGGATAAGGTAACAAATGAATGTATTAGAGTCGACCTGGGATTTGCCCCGATCAATGACAAGTTTGAGAAAAATCGTTTGAGGTGGTATAACCATATTAAACGGAGGCTTAGGGATGTCCTAGTAAACAGGAGTGATATGATTTCAATTGAAGAAGCCAAAAGAGCTAGGAATAGGGCTAAAATGACTATAAAATAAGTTGTGAGGATTGACATGCATAGTCAAGTCCTTGTCAAATATGACATCAAAGAGAGTTGATTGGAAGGCAAAAATCCATGTAGTTGACCCCATCTGGTTGACTTTTCCTGACTTGCTAGGTTGTGGTCTTTCCTTTTACTTCCATCTCCTGTTTGCTTTTACTTATTGTTCTCCTCTTTATTTTGCTAGGACCCATGTAGCCAACCTTATAGGATTGGTACAAAACTAAGTTTGTTGTTGTTTGTGTTATTGTTTTAAAAAAAAAACTACATTTTCGTATTAATTTACATGAAAATATGTCATTGGGAAAATAGATTTTTTTTATATATATTTTGATAAATTCAAGAATAA
The DNA here is from genome assembly GCF_013358625.1 of Macadamia integrifolia. Classification (NCBI taxonomy): domain Eukaryota; kingdom Viridiplantae; phylum Streptophyta; class Magnoliopsida; order Proteales; family Proteaceae; genus Macadamia; species Macadamia integrifolia. Next base: position 29,216,472 of record NC_056569.1, on the reverse strand, counting down.
TATTAAGTTTTAAATTGTTCACATCCAAGCATATATACATCCACCACTAAATCATTTATGGTGTGAATAAACAAAACTATGAATTCTTTTTTTTTTTTTTTAATAGAAAAGAAAACTATGAATTCATTAATCAAATAAAGTGTGAACTAACTTGTATTATGGCTTATTAATCATGGAAAATATATACTTAAGCTTTATTTTGAAATTTTAATCATGCAAAGTGGAAGTGGCTGCAAAATTACCTGATACCAAATGCATGCCACAATCATCGGAATAAAAATGATCAACATTTGCCATGCAACTTGTGACATTACTGCAATAGTTCCTAGGAATTTTATGACTGAGATCAGAAGTTCTTCAAATTTATGTGGAATAGAGGTATCAACTGCACTTTGATCTATGGATACCTGTTTAGAAAATTATAATTTAAAATTATACTAAATTTACAGTGATTAAACAAGATCATTTTGACCCCAAGAGTATTAAGCATATTTACTAACCCGATTTAGAATCCTTCCACTTGGAGTAGAATCAAAAAATGACTGGGGAGCACGAAAAATGCATAAATGCATTTTGTTGAAGAGCAAAGTGGATGTCTTGTACCCAGTAATTACAGTGAGCATGGACCTTATAAATGTACAAAGAGAGCTTCCAAGGGTTAAAGCAATATAGATAAAGATGAGACTGGATCCTTTAACATGAGGTCTTACATCCTCTGAAACAGGATTATCCAACACCATCCAATAACTACTGACTATTAGGAGAAACTCAAAAAGAATTTGCGCCAGAAGTATCAATGGTATAAAAGCCCCTTTATATGCAGCTGTAACATATTTCCAATAAACTGAAGGATTAACTCCACCATTTTCTCTCTTTTCTTCTTGGACAAGCTGCCCTTTCGGTTCAATCGTTTTTTCTGTTTTATAGTTTTTAGATTCAATTACTTCATCATCTTGAATAGATTTCTCAGTACACAACATATTGCCATCTTCCTTGTCATTGATTAAATTATCCAAAACAGCCCCATGTTCGACAAAATTAAGTTTTGTCAAAGCTTTCTTATGTGCACCCACTAAATCCATAAAATCAATTCCTGAACTAAGAATTTCTTCATACTTTCCTGCCTGAGTAATCTTTCCATCTCTCATCACCTATAAAACAAACGAAGGTAAATATTTGCTCTCAAACAAGGTTGAGGCACTTGAAGTTTAAAAATAAATAAATAAATAAATAAAAATAAAATGAAAATGAAAAATATTGCATATTCTCACCAAGATAAGATCAGCAAAAGTAAAAAACTCTACTTGGTGGGTCACATAAATTATTGTTTTTGAACCCAAAATTCCCAGCAAGCACTCCTGTACAAAAGTTCAAATTTTCACATTTAGGCCCTCAAATACTTCTACATATTAATGTAAATTGGTTTTCATAAAATAAGTAACACCAAACTGTAGGTTTTATGTAATAACGTGCATTACTCAATACCATATGTTTGTATTTCTTGCTTTATAACCATGATTTCATTATCCTTAGAAATATTTTTAAATCAATCTCAATTTTTTGAAAACAAAATTGTGATGTAAGCTTCAAGCCAATTTTATCAAGGAAAGTTTTGGAAGTAGAACTCAATAAGCAATTACCTTAAATAGATGAGTTCCTGTGTGAGCATCAACAGCACTAAAAGGATCATCAAGTAGATAAATATCAGCGTCATGGTACAAAGCACGTGCAATCTGGATTCTTTGTTTTTGTCCACCACTCAGGTTGATCCCCCTCTCCCCTATGATAGTCTGATCCCCAAAGGGACACAATTCTAGGTCCTTCTTCAATGAACAGGCTTCAAGGATCATCTCATACCTTTCCTTATTCATCTCCTTACCAAACAATATATTGTCTACTATCTTGCCACTTTGTATCCAAGGTGATTGTGCCACATAGGCCAATGTCCCCTTTAACTTAATAGCTCCAGATACCTTTGGCACTTCCCCCAATATGCATGAAAGTAGGCTTGACTTACCTGACCCAACAGAACCACAAACAACTACTTTCATACCATGATTCACTCGAAAATTAAGATTTTTTAATGTAAGATTAGGAGAATGAAGATCCCAAGAGAAATTTCCCTTGACTATCTCAACTGCAACTTCGGCACTATCTCTTGGAAGCTTTTGTACTATATTTTGATCAAGGTCATCAAGATAAAGAAATGAGGTAATCCTATTAAGGGAGACTTTAATCTGAAGTACCATGGAGATTGTATCCGGGAGATTATAAATGGGCCCTTGCAACATTGCAAATGTTGCAAGTGCAGATAAAATCTTCCCCGAGTCTAATTGAATTCGCATAAGCCCACAGGAACCAAAAGTAATCATAGATACAAACAAGGGAGTAGACGAGTAGACAGAGGAAGCCATAGCTGATGTATAAAGTAACTTCTTTAACCATTTCGTTTCAAATTTCCTAAGCTCAATTATCTTATCCAAGAATTTCATCTCCCATCCCTGAAGCTTGAGAATCCTCATATTCCTTAGAGCCTCAGATGTCATCTTCATCCTTTGATCCTTTGAATCCATCAATTTCACTTGAATTTCCTCCTGTAGTTTTACCAATGGAGCATTTGCTAGCATTAAAATTATTGTGGCAACAAAAGCTACAAGTGAGGCAAGGCCAAGTCTCTTGTACAGGAATTGCATAGGGACTGTACTGGATTCAAATCGATCAGATCTCGAGCTTGGCCAGCGAGGAGGATCTCGAGCTTCTGCGGGAGTTTCTTCAACGGAGTTTCTTCAACGGAGTTTCTTAGCCGGAGAAGAGGGTGATCGGAGAAGATCTGCCGAGAAGACATAGGCGACTCTGTCTTCAACGGAGTTTCTTCGCCGTTGCTGTTCATTGAGAAGACAAAGGCGACTGAACCTAAAAAGCGTTTGGAGGAGGACGGGTAGAGAGGATATCAGTGGGGCAAAGAACTGTGATCTGAGCAGATCCGTACAGGTCTGGGCACCTCTCCTCAGCCATCGTTCAAGGCTTAAGCAGATTTTCGAACAACCGTGGAAACCATACCAGTGGAAGAGAACTGAAGGGTGAAGGAGCAGATCTGAGCAGATCTGCGCAGATCCGAGCAGATCCGAGCAGATCTGAGCTATCTCAATCGGATCTGCTTGTGTATTCTCTGCTTGTGTATCAGCAGCTCAAAGGATCATAGAAAAGAAAATTAATCCCAACTTGATCCAGTGAAGGGGTTACTCAATACCCAGTTTCCCCTGTTTAAGGAACTGAATCAGCTGCCTGAGCATCCTATGAATGAACCATTCTCGGCTGAGCAGGATGTGGCTGAGGAGGGTCTCCCAAAGGTTCCTGCTGGAGATGAAGGGAGACGCTCCTATTCTTCCGTGGTGGGGAGAGCTCTGCCGGATGTGGATAGTTTGCCAGACCCCATTCATGCGGGCACTGATACAAAGATAATTGTTCCTCAAGATGCCTATGAGGAACGCCTCCAGGGCTTCCGATTTGCTTTGATTGGCAGAGCAAATTTCAAATTCATATCTATGGATGACATCCGCAAGGAGGCGAGAGAAACCTGGAACCTCAAAGGCGGTGTGAAGATGGCTCCGATGGGGAAGGGTTACATCCTCTTCAAATTTGAAAAGGAAGGTGACATGGCAGCACTGTGGCGAAGGAGTCTTACGAGAGTCGCTGGTCACGTTCTCCGTTTCCAGCGATGGAAGCCTGACTTTGATGTGCATGCGAAGAATAATACTAAGCTCGTATGGATCAGATTCCCCGACTTGCCTCTTGAATATTGGCATGAGAAGATTCTACTCACTATGGCTAAGGCTGCTGGGAGACCTGTTGCACTAGATAGATGTACTCGAGCGGCTTCCATGGGATCTTTTGCTCGGGTCCAAGTGGAGATCGAAGTGGGAGCAAGCAGGCCTGAGGAGATTCAAGTGGAGAGACGACAACCAGGAACGGGGGAAATTTTCTGGTTCAAACAGATTATTTCCTATGAAGATGGCATGCTTAGGTGCGGGTATTGTAAGAGAATGGGTCATAATGTGCAATCTTGCCGCCATCGGAAAGCACCAAATGAGGTGCAGCACCGTGAAGGACACATAGATGGTGAGACGTTTGGTGAAGAAGAAGGTGGAAGACAGGATGAAGGCCCCAGGCAGGGCGGCGACGCGGCGGAGATGGTGAGTAATGCTGGAAGATCCTCCGCTCAGCCAATGCACGGATCTCTTCCCTTCTCAAGAGCTGCTATTTTAAGACAGTCTACGCCTAATAGCATATATGGGAATCTTGAAATCATCCTTCCCTTGGAAGACAATTCTGAGAAGGAAGGGAATCTGCCAAGTGGCAATGGGATCATTCCAAATCAACTTTCTGAAGGAAGTTCTAAGGAGTACTCGGTGGAAGATAACAGCTCTGAGGCCAGCTCACCCCATGGGCAGTGCAATCCTCCATCTAGCAAGGTTGACCAGCAACTTATTGACCGTCCTATGGTGGACAACCCATTGGGCGGAACTGAATATGGATCCGACCCAGCAGACTCTGCAAGCTCCTTGTTCGAACATGACTCTCATCCTTTCAGGGAAGAGAGAAACCAGAAAGGCGCTGAGATTGAAGCTCCTAACACAGGTAGGGCCCCTGTGCCTCGTACTCTCAGGCCTCGTAAGAACAGAGCAGTGAACATTGGTAGACGGGGAGGCTGCCGGAAGACTCACGCTGGCAGAGGAGGGCGCGATCATGAATGGGAGGGCCCTGAGCATGTTGTTTCAGACTTGTCTCCATCACATATTGTGGGAGGAAGGGTGATAGTCCAACACCAAGAAGTGACAGCAATTGACAGTTTTCTTCGAGATGTGGAAGATAACTCTAATAGACCAGCGCATGAAGGTGGAATGCTGGGGCAGACTTCAATGTCTGGTCATCTGGATGCCACAAATAAGTGATTTGATGAAGGTCCTTTTCTGGAATATTAGGGGCATCAAGAAGGCGATCGGAAGACGGGCCTTGAGAGAGTTGATTATTCAGAAGGATCCAGACCTTCTGTGTATCGCAGAACCGATGATAGGTACCTGTGACTTTCCCAATTTGTTTTTTAATAAACTAGGCTTTTACGGTGATTTTATTCATAACAATAGGCTCAATAGAATTCCAAATCTTTGGATCCTGTGGAGAAGAAATTTGAAGGTCCCTGTTTCTGTTTCTGAGTCTGAACAGCATGTTACAATTGCTTTGGATTGGGGTATGAGCCATATCCAGATTTCCTTTGTTCATGCTAGCAGCTTTAGGGCGGGGCGAAGAGCTTTATGGCTGGATTTGGTGGCTGATACTCCTCAAACTCCTACTCCTTGGACTGTTATTGGTGACTTTAATGCATGCCTTCAATCTCATGAGAAACGTGGCCCAGGAAATTTCAGTTTGGGGTCGGCAGCAGAATTTGGAGCCATGGTTGACGCATGTCTTCTATCTCAGGTGCCCTCGATGGGCAGGAAATTCACCTGGACAAACAATCGATGCCGAGGTAATGTCTGTGCTGTTCTGGATAGAGGTTTTTGTAACGAAGAATGGATATCCTTTTTTCAGGACTGTTCTCAACAGGTCCTGCCTCGGTTTGCCTCTGACCATTCCCCTCTGCTTGTGGTCTCAAGTAGCAGCCAGCGCCCTCCAAATTGCCCCTTTCGATTTAATAATTTTTGGACGGATCATGAGGACTTCGATAGGGTTGTAGCTGAATCCTGGGCGGAGTGGGCTCCAGGGTCACCTATTTTATCCCTAATGTCTAAACTCAAGCGGCTCAAAGGGGCATTAAAAGGTTGGGCGAAACAGACCTTTCCCCATTTTGAAAGGGATCTCGACGAGGCAAAGAAAAATCTCAACCACGTGCAGGAGGAGATTGACAGTAATGGGTTGTCGGATCAACTGTTCCGAATGGAGGCTGATGCTAAAACGGCTCTTCTCAAGGCGCAAGAGAACCATGAAAAGCTCTGGGCAGAAAAGGCGAGACTCAGGTGGTTGACTTATGGGGACAGAAATTCTAAGTTTTTCCATCTATCTGCTAAAATGCGAAGAAATAGAAATACTATCCGATCCCTCAAAAAACAGGATGGGTCAATTGTGGAAGGGCAAACTAATTTGGGTGAGTATATTGTGGAATTCTATGAGGGATTTCACAAAAATGCTCCAACAGTCGATCATCTTGATCTTTTGGACAGCATTCCGAGGGTTCTCCAACAAGTAGACATATTTCATCTAGACTCTCTTCCTGGTAATGCAGAGATCATGAAGGCGGTCTGGGCGCTTGATCCTGAAAGCTCGCCTGGCCCAGACGGCTTCTCTGGAAAATTTTTCAGGAAGTGTTGGAGCATTGTGGAAGGTGATGTTTGTAATGCGGTGAAAGCCTTCTTCAGGACTAGTCGTATGCCTAAAGGTGTTAACAATACTTTCCTAATTCTGATCCCTAAAGTGGACGGAGCTGAGACTCTGGACAAGTATCGACCATTGTGTATGAGCAATTTTTTCTGCAAAATAATTTCTAAGGTGTTGGCTATGCGCTTAGAGAGATTTCTCCCCAGGCTCATTTCGGAAGAACAGGGAGCTTTTCAAAAAGGGAAGCTGATCCATGACAACATTAGTGTGGCATCCGAGTTGGCGAACTTGATGTATTCTGCCACGAGAGGGGGTGGCCTTGGTCTAAAAATAGACATCAGAAAGGCATACGATACGATTTCTTGGTCTTTCCTCTTTAAGGTGATGGAAAAATTTGGATTCTCAGAAAATTGGATCACATGGCTGCATCAATTATTGGCTTCAACTAAGATTTCTGTTCTTGTCAATGGAGGCCCGCAGGGCTTCTTTGGCGTGGAGCGAGGATTGAGACAGGGAGACCCTATATCCCCCTTGCTTTTTATCATGGCGGAAGAGGTTCTCTCTCGAGGCCTGACGAGATTGACCCACCAAAAAGATATTATGCCCATTTGTGGCCCTAAAGGCGTTGTAACCCCTGGGCACATCTTATTCGCCGATGATATCTTTATCTTCTCGAATGCTTCATCCAGGTATGTGGCTAACCTTAAAAATTTTCTTATGAAATATCAGGAGTTCTCTGGTCAACACATCAGCTTCGAGAAAAGCAAGCTCTTCCTAGGGAAAATTTCTCCAACTCGTAAGCAAGCCATCGCTGAGACTTTGGGCATCCCAATTTGCAGCTTTCCAACTCGATACCTTGGTGTTGAGATATTCAAGGGAAGAATCACAAAGGAGGCATTGCTGCCTGTGTTGGATAAAGTAAAGGGGCGCCTTGCTGGATGGAAAGGTAAACTTTTGTCGATGGCGGGCAGGGTGGAGTTGGTTAGATCAGTCATATCCGGTATTCCTAATCATAATTTTGCGATCTATTGGTGGCCCTCTGCTCTCCTTGTAACCATGGAAAGATGGATGAAGAACTTCATCTGGGCAGGGGAAGTGGATACCTCAAAACCAATTACAGTGAAGTGGGAGTCTGTTTGCAAACCGAAGGAAGAAGGGGGTTTAGGTATCAGAAGACTCAGAGACACGAACATGGCAATGCTGTGTAAATTGGTATGGAGAATAAAGCATGAGAAATCTGCTGCCAATTCCTTTCTTAGAGCCAGATTTGTGAAAAAAGATGGGTCATTTAATAGAGGTTGTCGGCCGTCGTCTATTGCTCTGGGCATCAGAAAGGTGTGGAAGACTGTGGAGGCAAACGAACGTTGGATTATTGGGAGAGGCGATCTAGCAAATTTCTGGAAAGACAAATGGTGGGGCCCTAGGTCTATTCTTGAGGAGATTCAGACTCCTGACCTCCCTCCCCTCCCTTGCAATGCTAAGGTTTGTGATTTCATCAGGAATGGAGAATGGTCACTTCCAGAGGTCCGCTCTCACTCTCTCAGACAAATTTTCCTTGCAATTAAAGAGGTGAAGATTCCCAGTGCCCAATTTGAGGACTTATGTATATGGCAGCTATCTCCTCTTGGTTCTTTTACTACATCGTCAGCGTGGGAGGATATTAGAAGAGTTGCTCCGGCAGTGCATTGGAACTCTTTGGTTTGGCACAATAACCTCCCTCCAAGAATTGCTACTTTTGGATGGCGACTAGCTCATGAGAGACTCCCAACGGACGAGCTTATAAGGAAAAAAGGAATTTTCCTAGTCTCTCGATGTAGCCTCTGTGAGCAGTACGAAGAAAGTATGGAGCATATTTTCCTTCACTGTCCTTTCTCCAGAGATATTTGGGAGAAGTTCACCTCTTGTTTCGCAATTCGATGGTCTGAACATGAGTCAATTGATAGCTTATTTCAGTGGTGGAAGAGGAAATCAAGATTGATCAATTTAAAAAACTCTTGGATGATAGGGTTTACCATCATTGCTTCTCAAATCTGGAGGGAAAGAAATATCAGACGGTATGAAGGAAAAAAGAGGAATGGGATCTACTCATTTCAATACATCTGCCAGGATCTTGCTCTATATGCAGGGACTTCTAAGGGTGAAGTGAAATCGATTGCTGATATTATGTGTTGCAGAAAACTGGGGCTGAAGATTGATAACCCAAAGATTGTGCCGCCGCTGGAAGTTCATTGGTGTAAGCCACCGGATCAGTGGATCAAAATTAATGTTGATGGCAGTTCATTGGGAAATCCGGGTCGCGCAGGAGCAGGGGGAATTGTTCGTGACAGTAATGGTCAGGTTTGTAAGGCTTTCAGTACTTTTTTGGGTGTTAAAAAAATATATGAAGCTGAATTTAGCGCTGTCATGGAAGCAATATTGGTTGCTATGAATATGAACGCAAGGGGCTTGTGGATCGAGTCTGACTCCGCAGCTGTAGTGGCTGCAACTCAGAAGATGCATATCCCTTGGTTTGTTTTACAAAAATGGCGGTTTGCTCTCCCATTCCTTCAGTCCATTACATGGAAAATCACCCACTGCTTCCGTGAGGCGAACACTGTGGCAGATTTTTTGGCAAAGAAGGCAGCAAAATCGGGAGCCTCTGACTACTCCACCACTTTTCCCAGTCATGTATTAGATGATTTAGAAAATGATGCCTCGGGTAGGCATAGTTTTCGCTTCTGCTAGGCTCTTGCTTGTACACTCTGCTGATGGCTATGCCGAAGGTGGAGTTTGCAAGTGGCTGTAGTGGTTGCGAGCCTGCTTGATTTTCTTTCTTCTTTGGATGTATTTTTCCTTTATTTCCTTCAATAAAATCATCCTTTAGCAAAAAAAAAAGGTAGGAATTGCCATTTCAGCTCTGGCAAACCAACTCTAATGTAAGGGTGTTAATTGGTTTGGTTTCGGTTTAAATGGGGCGGATCGGTTCAGTTCACATTTATTTGACCAAAACCATAATCGCACCATTTACTAAACGGTTTAACTTTCTAAAACCGTGACCGTTTAGTAAAGGGTTTCGGTTTCCACGGTTTCTAAATGGTGTCAGTTTCACGGTTTTAAATAGTTTCGGTTTCGATTTATTCCATACGGTTTGTAAAATGGTTCACAATCAGTTTGTTATAACTTGCAACCATCTCAAAACTGAAGATCATAAACTTATCCAAAAATAATTAACAACCACAAACAAGAGATTCTATATTATCGATGGTATGTCTTAATTTGATAATCTAGTGCTATTTCATTGCATGACTATTCTCAAACATATAGAATTAATATCATACAACATTCAAATCCAGCCTTCTATAACATAAAATATTAAAATGACAGGTGGTTCAGCCAAAACACCCCACCTGTGATAACAAATAGTAATATATATGGATTACAAGTTCATGATCTAAAGCCTAAACTTGAACTGAATTGCAATAAGTCATACCAAAGTAGGATGGACACTTAATTTAATTATTGATTGTTATATGGATTACTGCCCCTACTTTATTTAATTGTTATACGGATTAATCGGTTCGGTTTAAACGGTTTTAAATGATTCGGTTTAAAAGGTTTCAATTCGGTTTGAAACTAACGGGTTTCACAGTTAAAATCAATCCGACCCATTTAGCTAATCGGCTTGAAACTTAAAACCATAATTGCACCATTTACTAAACAGATTTACGGTTTCGATGTAAACAAATCAGTTCGATTTCGATAAACGATTTTGATTACAAATTCACATCCTTACTCTAATGATTATCTTGTCTCCAGATTGGCTGGATTTAACAGACTTCTTCTTGCTAAACGGAATACCCACACCTTTGGCAATATCCATATCCTTAAAAGTGTTTCAATCCAACGTTGGGACTAAAATCCTATTCCCCGATTCCTTGCATGAGATTTCTCAAAAAATTAAGTGGGTATTGGAAGCTGAGGAAATGTTTTGGCATCAGAAATCTAGATACATGTTCCTGATGGATGGGACAGAAACTCCAAGTTTTACCATTCTGTAGCCAAATCCAATTTGCATAAGTGGAAAATTGATTCCATCCTTGACTCTCAAGGGAACACTTTGACCTGTCCCGGGGAGATTGCTGACACCTTTGCCCACCATTTCAATGTGATTTTTACTACATCCAAGCCGTTGGATCCCTCCTTTATTGAATGTATGTTCCCTCCTATCATTGATCCTTTGGAACTTTCATCCCTACATGATATACGCACAGCCCTGGAGACCATGAAAGCTATCTTTTCCATTGGAACTCATAAAGCTCCTGGTTTTGATGGTTTCAAGTGGTCTTTTTCCACAAACTATGGGATTTTGTAGCAACTGATGTGTGTAATTTTGTTTCTTCCTTCTTTAGAGATATTTCCCTCCCTTTTAGAACTAATCATACCATTCTTTGTTTCATCCCTAAGAAAATATGGGATTTAGTAGCAATTGATATGCGTAATCCAAACATCAACACTCCGATTTGTCATTAAAAA
>NC_056569.1:29196293-29205568 GCF_013358625.1 Macadamia integrifolia | reverse complement strand
AACACGATCAATGTTGGTCTGGTCTACCCTCTTTCCCTTATGCTTTTTGATTGTTAGCTTCACTTAATGGGTCAGTGATAACTATATATAGGGATGAGGGTAGGGACCAACCCTGCAATAAAATTAGGGTTTTCTCCCCATTAAGGAAACAATACCTTAGGTCCACACATGGTAATAAATATTTCATACCATTAAGGTGTGCTAATAAAATCCAATATCTCCATAGAGATCACTTACCAATAATATTAGATTCTTTCTGCTTACTCTATCTTTAGTCAACACCACTAAATCGGTTTTGGAAACAAATCTTTGACTATGCTAGCCCACCTAATAGGAAATCTTACAACAGAAACTCCAAGTTTTACCATTCTGTAGCCAAATCCAATTTGCATAAGTGGAAAATTGATTCCATCCTTTACTCTCAAGGGAACACTTTGACCTGTCCCGGGGAGATTGCTGACACCTTTGCCCACCATTTCAATGTGATTTTTACTACATCCAAGCCGTTGGATCCCTCCTTTATTGAATGTATGTTCCCTCCTATCATTGATCCTTTGGAACTTTCATCCCTACATGACATACGCACAGCCCTGGAGACAATGACAGCTATCTTTTCCATTGGAACTCATAAAGCTCCTGGTTTTGATGGTTTCAAGTGGTCTTTTTCCACAAACTATGGGATTTTGTAGCAACTTATGTGTGTAATTTTGTTTCTTCCTTCTTTAGAGATATTTTCCTCCCTTTTAGAAATTCTAACCCAGAGGGTGGGTTTGTAGAAACACAACCCTAAAACGATACAGAAGATAATGGAAAAAACAAAATAAACAATGCACACGGACTTTACGAGGTTCGGCAAGGTTGCCTACGTCCCGGTGAGATGAGATCCTGCTTCACTATCAATGGAGAATAGGGTTACAACGTTTGTCCTCACACCTCTCAGTATTGCTTGCATTACAGAGAAAGAAACAATCGTTACAAATATATAGCGAAAAAACCCTAATCCGGAAAGTACACAATTGCCCTCAAATAAAAAATTCGAGCGGGGCTGTGCCCCCCTACACCCCCTACTATGCAGGGGGGCCTCCTGCCCCCCTTGCAACCCCACGGCCGCTAGCCAGCTAGCGGGACCACCGTCCTACCTGTCTAGGTGCTGCACTAGTACTCCCTGGATTAAACTGCAACGGAATACAAGACATCGTACACCAATAGGGTTCGGGTTGAAAAACATTTATCAGTTACACGATCGATTGAAACTATCCAGTCGATGGAAGATTCTAGGTGTTCAACAATGTGAATCGACTCTGTGCATTCTTACACTCCGGTTGAATGAAACTATCCCATAGGAGATCCAGTCAACGTCCATATCTGTAGATTATGTGCCAGAGACAATGGCAATTTCATGGATCCATAACTATTCTCCATCAGTTCGGCAATTTTCCTACAGTTTTTCTTTAAACCGGGTGATTGTCGAAAATGGTCTGCAAGGGATATTTCACTGGTTCTTGCAATACGGCCATTGTTGCTTCTTTCATGGCAATTACAAAAAACAACGTTATTTCTCCCAGCGATATTTAGATGGAATTTTCTTGCAAACCTTGTGACAAAGAGATTGTCGTGTATAAAGATGAAAAAAAGAAATATGAGTGAAGTATATATATATATATATATATATAAGTCCATGGTCCTCGGACCAAACTAAGGCCGTTCAAACAATCAAAAAATTAGTCAAAGAAATTCCTTGTTTATTTATTCCTAATCCTGAGGCCTTTAAGATAGTCGAAACCGACTCCTCAGATATTGGATTTGGACTCTTGGGAGGAGTGGCAGAAGAGTGTAAGACCACGTTTGTGCCCAAGTTATGTTGGAAATATCATCCTAAAACTTAGATCTAGGTGGTTACCCCAAGACTAAGAATTCTCAAATTATGAATCGTCTACCCCGCTCCATGTCTATAAGATCGGCAGGTGAGGCGAGCACAAGTTCTAATGTGCTCGATTATGATATCTGTCCTCAGTCCCCACCACCTTGGAATGCTGTGTTATAGATGGATATACTGTGGCCTTATGGAGCCAAGTAAATATACAGATTCAATTATGATTACATTGTAATCCTTGTAGGACCACTGCTGCACTTCTCTAGATTTCTGGCCAAATTTCATCGAAGTGTTGATTTTTTTGTTAAGACTCTATGATGCTTTCTAACTGAAATCTTGGTCTTTAGGGAAATAGAAGGAGTGCTGGATTTACAGATGAAGAAAGGAAATCATTTGAAACGAACTTCTTATCTAAAGGTTTTGTGGATACCTTTAGGAGGCAACATCCTGGTGTTGTTGGTTATACCTACTGGGGTTATAGGCATGGAGGGCGTGCCACCTGGTTATACCTACTGGGGTTATAGGCATGGAGGGCGTGCCACCAATAAAGGTATCTCCCAGGATGATCTCTTTTCTGTTGATTTGCATATATTCTTTTGTGTGGACTGTCTGCAAGTTGAGGGTGACTTGTTGGTCATCGTAGGTAGGATATCTTCTTCTGCTACTATTCGTTTTTTGGTCTGTTTGCATGGTCCCTTGTGCATTATGGTATATATATTTCATTGGAGACCTAAGTTGTCTTGCCTTCACTGGCCAAGATTGTATCTTTGAACTTTGGCCCTGTATGATGTGTTCCCACTGGTTCAGTTTTGAGTTCTCATCTGCCTTTAAACACACAGACAGACAGTGTATCTAACATCTGTATGAACCAAAATGAGCGAGACATCATGGAGCTTGGGTTCTTTTCTCTCTCCCTCTACATCCTGTGTGCCTATTTGGCACCATTTTTTGGACCACAGTAGTTCTTCCAATCACGCATGTTCTTTATTTTGTTTCATTTTTGTGTTCCAACTTCTCAGTCTTAAATATCACCCTAAGTCTACCAATCCATGTTGATTTCCTCTGACTGTTTGAAAGAGAACAGTATTATGCATGGGATTGCTTGAGTACTGGTTTCAGACAAGCTTTTACAATTTTCTTTATCTTATACAAGATCCCTCCCCTCTTTTCCCCAGCATATATTTTTTCCACTCATCATTGCTCATGTGGACACAGGTTGGCGGCTTGATTACTTCCTCGTCTCAGAGTCCATGGCGGACAATGTGCATGATTCTTACATTGTTCCAGATGTAACAGGAAGTGATCACTGTCCTGTAGGCCTCATTCTGAAGCTCTAGTTCTTTGGTGCTGGTCCCTGCACTTTTCTACAGGTCTTTTTCTTAAGACTGCATTCCTGTGAATTGCAAATCATGAAATAGCCCCTCAAATGTGCCATTTTGGGGTCTTCTGGCCAGTGGCAGAAACCATTTAGTCAATGATGGTGCTTTTCCAAGCCAATATTGACATGAAAATTTAAGTTGCGCATTCGAGAATCATGGAGGCTGCATTTTGGAGCCTGTCTAAACTGCCTTAGATTGTATGTATTTACACATCTTTTGTGAATTTAAATTTTGTATGTTTAGTAGAAATATAAGCATTCTCTTTTCCTATACCCTTCCTTTTTTCTTTGATTGGGAGGTTGCTGCAACTGCAAACTTCAATTCAACATATGGTCATAATATAAGCATATAACCACTCAACCATGAAAAAAAAAAAAGGCTTGGGAAATCCGAGACCATTACATTGGAATGGATTCACACCTTGGTTGATGTGGTTTTCTGGTTATCCATTCTGTTCTTTTAATTTCAGTCCTCTACTTCAGATTTAAGGCTATGTTTGGAAGGCAAGAAAAGAAAATGATAAAAAAGGGTCCCTTTTAGTTCGTTTCCGAAATTTCCAACTTTTGTGAAATGGATTTAGCTGAAATTCCCAAAATAGATTAATAATGGAGATTCGCCTGCTCTCAAAGGTAATACAAGCCCATTAATTTCGAAAATAAAAATAAAAAGAAAAAAAGAAAAAAGAAAAAAAAGGCCACTTCATGCAGGCTAAAGCTGAATTACAAGTTAGATTTTTTGTGTAATAAAGCAAAGTAGTCAATGCTAATTTAATCGAACACCCTGTTGTGTATTGGCATATAACCCTGTGTATGCCAATGGACACATACAAAACTCCAACCACTATGTATGTTATACCATAATCCTGATTTTGGAAAGCTCTATTTTGCCACATGGCAAATTCTATTCGGACTGAAATTTTGATTTGTTAGTGAAATACCTTGGGTCTACCTGCCCACAAATTTGGGACTGACTAAACCACACCATGACAAATAATTGAGTAGGTAAGGAAGCTCTTCACAATATTGGTACTTCAATTGCAGCTAATGTGAATATTCCCATAATACTTGATACCCGAATTGTGATACAATAGTTATATACATGTGGGCCTAAAGGCATGATATTTACACAATAAAAGTACAATTCACATATCAAGTACATAGAGGAAACCATCAAAATAATTAGAGTACACAGCTCGGCTCGGTATCAAAAGCTAGAGCTCAGCTTGGCATCAAGGGTTGAGCCCAACTCGGCATCACATGGTAGAGCTCAGCTCAGTCTCAAAAATGGAGCTCAACTCGGCATCAGAACTGCGGTCCCGCAGCACAACTCTCGCACGAGCAGTCAGTGCCGTGCTCTAACTCCTCAGGGGCCCACCAGTCCTCTTCAGGGAACTCGACTGTGGGACCCACCTCGTGCTCTTCAGATGTATGACCTGCAAAATCATCTAAAAAGGGGTGCACATGTGGGATGAGCTCACTAGCTCAGTAAGTGGAAAGATGGACCACACAGCAGTCCACACAACGAAACATAATCATATGCACTACATGCCATGCAATACATTTTAAATCACATCCACCTAAGCAACATTACTAAGTCTTCGGTTTAGTGCTACTACAGCCACAGTGTGCGTATACTCCGGGTACGAGCCGCGAACTCCATCCCGCGATACGTCCATAGGGCTGTTGGAGAAGGCCCACTGTGAGTACTCGAAAAAGTAAAAACAATGCCGACCACCGGCTCTCAACAGAAAAGTAAATGACTGAAATTAAAGGTGCTGACTCCAGCAACTTAAAAACAGTACGATTGGCCCTCTTGAATATACCACTGGGGTTGCCGACTGTCCTAATGACCCGTCGGGCGTTATGTCTAACCGCCACAGTGACCCGACAACCGCGACCACTGCTTCCCCCCAAATGGTAACCCAACACCTTAACCCCTGTTGGGAAGGGTCGTAGCACGGGACGGTAAAAATCCTAAACCACATGCTCCTATATGACAATAGTACGATTGCATAGTGCCGTCGCGTCCCATACCACGGGCCACCAATGCACTTGTGTCCAAGCCGAATACGGCATCTAGTCTATTAATACATTATGCACAATAATGTCAACATTCATCACATAAGCATCTCATCACTTAGCATTTAGAAAGTAAACATAGCACACATGCATAACAATGTGAGGATGACTAATCTACATAGCATTTTCATGATGGCATGACTAGACTAGATACATTTAAATGAATGCCAAACAATATCTTGAAACAAGGTCAAACGTCCTCTCCCCACTTACCTGTAGTTTACAAGGATTCCCGTTCGGTACGGGTGAGATCCGACGCGAGAAGCGTAGGATTTGGTGAACCTAACATGAGTGAGCGGAGTTAGTATTTCACCATTTTAGGATTAAAATTAACGAAATCCGATGACAAAATCATGTTTAGAATGTTAAAAGAAGGTCGCACGTCCGATTTGGGTCCAATCGGACGTAAGAATCACATTCGGGGCCCCACAGGTGGGTCAGACATGTGGGCTGTCTGGCCCACTGGTTGGCCCACCGGTTTGGCCCATCGGTCTGGACCGGCAGGCAGGTTGGTCCGTCGGTTGTGCCCGAAGGCCCTGCCCTCTTAGGTGGGTGCCCACAGGCGGGCCAGATGGCCCACCGGTCTTGGCGGGAAAACTGCTGTTTCTTCCCAACTTCCTCCATTCTTTGGGGATTCAAATGGAGTTTTTCTCAACCCATTCTTCACACTTTCAATGTCTTATAGGATGGTTCTAACCTAGATCTAGGTTAGATTCAAGTGATGGGAAGCCATCTTACCTTCTTTGCTCAAGAACACCTTCAAACCCTCAAAATCACTTTAAACTCACAATGCTTCTCCAACCTTGTCAATACCTCTTCAAATCCTTCAAGATCAACACATAAATCATCTATTAAACCTTAGATTCATCATTTCAAAGGGGATTTACAAGATCTCAAGAAACCCTACTCGAATCAAGGGTTTATGCTTGGGTATGGTGAATGTTTAAGGAACCCAACTTTGCTTACCTCTAAATGTAGATCTAGTGTTGAAGATCACTCTTTCGGCGCCGGAATGGGAAGATCAAGCTTCGGCGCCGCTGAAATCCTTCTCTTCTTCCTCTTCCTTCTCTTCCCTTCTTCTCCCCTTTCTTTTCTCTCTCCTCTTTACTATCCTCACCAACGTACGAGTGTCATAAATGAAAAGAAAAGAAAATCATAAATGCTATATATATACTTCTTAAATAACTAAATAGTTCACATGGATGGGTCACTCAGGTGGGTGGATGCGCCCACCTGTCCACCCACCTGTCCGCCCACCTGATGACCAAAACTTGGGATTTTGACAGAGTTCGGGCCTCGGTGCGAACCCCACCCCCGGCTAGGGGTGTCAATTCCTAAACTGAACCGATAACAACCCGGACCGAACCGAACCGAAGCCTTATTGGTTCGGTTCGGTTTCGAGTATTGTAACCCCAAAACCAAACCGAACCGCACAGAAAACCGGATGAACCCGAAACCAAACCGAAACCGGCTCAAAACCCGGACCGAAACCGAAACCAAACCGGTAAGAAACCGAAACACTCCAAAATTCATTAAAAAAATCAAAATTTGAATAGTTTTGTATACATTTGTATGGAAAATCGAATCCAAACTAGACCAAAAACCAAAACCAACCCGGTTACAAATCGATTTAAGAAACCGAAGTTCAACAATTCATCATTTGGTTGTTTCCTAATGGCTCCATACCGGTTTAAAAAACCGATCCAAACCGAAATGAACCTAATAAATCCAAACCGGTACCAACCCGAACCCAAACCGCACCGAAGCCGACACCGGACCGAAATCGATAAATCCTTAATGGGTTGGTTTCGGTCACTTCCAAACTCACACCGAAACCGGTGAAACCGGACCGAAACTGGACCAACCCAGACCGTTGACACCCCTACCCCCGGCATACGATGTAATATACGTATACACCTTAATATATGGCTACAATACCTACTTTATCCGTACATGGCCTTATGATAGGTGCATGTACATGGCTTGGGTACTCCCGTCTCTTCTGGCACTGGCTCGGACTTGTCGGGCCAGCCGGTGTTTAAGGTCACCCTTGCCATCATAGTCCATAAGGAGCCCGCTCTAACTCTCTCCGGTTCGGGTCCTGCATAGTTAAACCGGGTCAACCGAGTAATCAGACCGGGTTTAAGAAGTAGGGTATTACAAAAATAGTCAACAGTGTAAACAGATTTCAGAAGTCATTTCAATAAATCAAAATTAAACGATTTCTAATTCCATTTGCATAAACTATTTATGGTTTATATAATTATTAGACTCAAAAACTGGATTTCATTAAAACTATGCTAAAAATAGTTAATAAACCATCAATATGTAGAAGCAATCTAGAATGATCTTGTGTCATAACATCTCAAATGTGAGTATAGGTATCATCATTAATATTAATCTTTAAGATGCCAACTCTAGCCACAAGAATCTTCACAAAAAATCGATTTAAATAAACCACACCAATAAGAAAGTTTAACTTGGTGAGATTCATGTGCATTCACTGTAATGACTATATCACTCAAGAGTTATAGCTGAAATTGTATCCTTATCCTTTAAGACAGGAATACACTGGTCCTCTCATTTTCTTGTATTAACTGTGAAAAGAACAATAACTTTTGAGATCCCCTTACCTTTGGAATCAGGATCCTTAGGTTACTGTCATTTTCTTTAACTTTGGTGACATCATCTTTAGACAAATGTCACCTACTATGCTGCCCTAGGGAAAACCATGAAAGAACAAGATACGCCACTTTGGTGGAATCCACATCACCCTTTCATGGTTCCCTAGAAATACGTTTTGTAGCTAAACATCTGCGAAAGCTTACACCCAATTTAACTCCAATATATTTATTCATCATAGAGTATTCCAAATATGACATGCAAATATAAAATGCCATTAATTTTCTCCCTATGTCATTCATAAATGACCTTTTTTAATATCATAGTAATGATAAACCAGTGCAAAAAAAATGTATAAACAGAAATACAATTCTGAAGCCACTATAGAATAAAGACAAAACACTATAGCTGTTCCAAAACAGTTATGGAACACAAAATATAGGTCTCATTTTTCTTGTTTTAAATTCAACCCAGTATATTGAACATACATCCACTGGTCGAACCATAAACAACATTCAGAATATATAATTACATCCTCCCACTGGTTTGACCAGTTAAGTAATTATCCACAACATCCCAAGTACATAATAAAGTTATATCATGAAAATCAATGGTATTTTATTATTCACAAGGCCTTGAGACTCTCAAAATAATTGTTTTAAATATGAAAAACTTCATTGGACATTATTTGAAGACTGACCATTACAAAAAAGGTTCATTTATTTCAATGCATTTCCATTAAAATTACTTTTATCATAAACAGACTATAGACTAGATGTCACAAACAATATAGTATTGAAGAACCCATCAAAATAACCGGGGTTGGTTCAAGAAAATCACAAAACAACAAGTTTATGCCATATAAATAAATCAATACTCTCTTTTGGGGATAGCTTCCGTATCACGAATCCATTTGTGTCAACTTGATTTCTAATCTAATTTGGTTCACCTGTTGACTGATTCACTGGATTTGGTTTGATTTAGCCGGTTCGAATTGTGTTGGTTCAATCCATCCTATTTGAGATAATGCCTATGAGCTTTTAAACCCATTACACTTAAACAATTCTGGACATGGGCTTGGCCCATTAAGCTTCTAAATATAAAATATAACTAAGTCAAACCATATGGATCCAGCCCAAATCCAATAAAACCCAATTATTGTGACTTAAAAGCTTAAGGGTAATGAAGTAAAATCACTTGGTTCAATTCAGCCTATTTCAAATTAGGCCCATAAGCTTCAACCCATTACACTTAAATAAACATGGGCAACTTAAAACAAACCATTAAACACCCATAGGCTCAACCCATTTAACCTTAAAAAAA
>NC_056569.1:29189463-29193560 GCF_013358625.1 Macadamia integrifolia | reverse complement strand
AAAAAAAAAAAAAAAATGAAAAGAAAAAATGAAAAAGGGAAAATGGATATATTAGATTTTCTATATGTACGATTTTCATGTGACAGCATAGTCTGTCTTCTTCTATTTTTATGGTTTTACAAAACCAGGTTAGTGTATAGTGTTGACTACTGTTTGGCTAAGTGTCCCAACCATTAGTTTTGGTATTATATTATCATTATTTGCTTATGGGTTTTAAGGTTTTAAAACATGTTGTACATGGGTTAAGGGGGTTAGAGGTTATCAACTTGCCCAGCAACCTCTCCTAGGCGATGTGGTAGTAAAGTTTATATATATATATATATATATACACCGATCTTCTAAATCTCATAAATCACCAATCTTTCATGCGGGTCAGGTATACTTGTATTCTTGGGTGTCACATTCTCCCCCCTTTGGACATCATTTTTCTATTGTTTCTTTTGGCCCATGAGCCTCAAGGCCATAAAAACATTGTACCATGTTAGGGAAGTTAGAGATCATCAATTAGCTTAACAATTTCATTCTAGGGGATATGGGACTAATGTTTGCACACCTTCACCGATCTTCCAAACTCTTGTTATTTATCATTCTTAGTGGGGATACTTCACCTATTTTTCAGGCAGGTCTGGTACATTTGCCGTATTATTGGGTGTCACATTCTCCCCCTTTTGAAAAATGAGGGTCTAAGTTTCTGAAACTGTTCAATGGCATGGGCCTTGTTCGTCAAAGAAGGCTATGGGGGGTGCCATAGGAAGCTATGGGGGTGCCCTAACCGTTTGCTGATAGTACAATGCACCAACCAAGTTTCCAATGGCTTATACAAGGTCAGGCTGCCCACCCTGAAATGCTCCTGTTGCATGGTAACATTTAATTTTCGATGATAAATGATTAAAAAGCTGAACTTAAAAGTTTTATAAATTTACAAAGATGCCACTTAATAATGCGAAAGAACCGGTTTCCCTGCACCCATGGTGAATGATTTCTTTAGCATTCAAAGCTGTTCAAGAGGGGAGGGTGAGATGTGGGATTCCTGACCTAGGATCACGTGGTGACAATCACATGGTAGGATTTTTCATTTCAACTCTTCTGATTTTTTTTGCTATAAGTCAATAAAGAATATATTAAAAAATAAAAAAGAAGAGAAAATAGGTAAAATAAAAAAGAAAAAAAAATCTCTAGTGATTAAGATAGGTATAGGTGTCAATTCTAGGCACACACCGAAGACCCATACCAAACCCAACTGGTCAAGTTCAAAATCGATTCGAACGATTTAATAAATGTGCTGGGTTCAAACCCTAACAATCTATAATATTCAAAAGGGCCGTTCCTAGTGTGCAAGGGCCTTACCTGTTGATTGCCTGACTGCGACTGATGATTATGAGCGCACCTAAGCCCAACCTTTTAGCATGACTCTTTAAGTTATTTGAAATTCCTATTCTACCCCCAACCATTAAGAGTAAAGAGAGGCACTTGCAGTCTACCCAATGCCCCAAAAAACCCTAACCCTTCCCTTTTCTTTTGGCCTTTCTGCCTAAGGCACATTTATTAGTATTCCCCTGTAGCCATATTTTAGAGACCAATTTTTGGCATAGCCTGTTTATAGTTAAATGGTGCAACAGCTTGTTGAAGGCCCGTTTAGCCCGATTAAAGACCAGTAACCAACAAACCGATAATAAATTGGGGCATGCATGCCTAACGTAAGCCCGATTAGTTAAACAAATAGTCACGGTGCAAAGGGGAAATTGGCCAAGCTTGGTTAGCCCCGACCAAACCCGACTGGTTGACAACCCCTAGAGAAAGGCCATGAAAATTGAGGCTAGATCAAGTTTACGAACAAGATTGTTCTCACACGCTCTTGGTCTTGGCATTTGGAGTACATTGAGTCTCTGCATTTAATGGATTCTAAATGTCAAGAACAATCTTGTACATGAACCTGATCCAAGCTCATGAAAATTGAGGTGATGATTCAAAGAGTACTCAATTAATTTAATGGTCCAGATCATACATAACATTTGAAATCCATCAATCAGGTCACTGATTTATGGGCTAGTTGATGGGTTTTATTTTCCTATATTGGTCCTGGTTCACCTGTTCACCAGTTGTCCTAGAACCAAAGAACAAAGCCCAAACTCAAGCAAATAAAGTTTTGGGATTCAGTGATTCTACCAATTAATTAAGAAGGAAATTATAGCTTTACCGGATCACAGAATTTTAAGTGAAAACTGAAAACTGAAACATGAGATAGGAGGGATGAGGGAGGAAGCAAAGAGCCCAATGATATCTTATTTATTGACATGCATGCCTTTTATTGGTAATATGGTGTTCAGACTACCATCATACGTCTAGGGAAAGAGCAGGATTCTAGCACGGGTAGTAACAAACACATTCATATGTGGGCTGAGAACCTTTTGCTATACAAACTCCATCGCCATTATATTTTTGGGAGCACTCAGCACGACAAGATGGGATGGTGCAGCCAGAGGGATGCAATGTTACCGCGCATCGCTTCTCTTGCGTGTCTGCTTTTGTCACCATTGATGATGCAACTGCAAACAACTCATGATATCAATGGAAAGTAATGAAGTTAAGCTATCATTCATTGCAAACCACGAACAGCTAGGAATTGGAAGTGAGAATACTTAAAACAAACCTGAGAAGACAAAGATAGCAAGAATGAGGAAGGAGGTATAAGAAACCTTAGCCATTACTTACTAAATCTCTAATAGTTGTAAGCTAATCCTCACTCTGATGTTCAGTGCTTTTTGGTTTCCTCCCCGCTTATAGTGAGTGGTATTTATAGAGAAATACAAATTAATTTTGGAACTCCTAAGATGATCTGCATACTTAGAATATAGATATATATTTGGTGGTAATTAAAGACCCATATTTGGTTAAAAGAAAACAGTTATTCTTATTTTCCTAAATGGGACGAGATCCTCGATCTTCGGCGTGCACTTGATAACTGGGAGGCACTTGGGATGGGTGTGCCAGCCAGCTGTAGAAATGAAGCACGCATCCCAGGTGCCTTCTAGATGTTTGATGCACACTGGACGAGGAGCTGATGCACTAAAGAGGATCCCATTCCAAAGATTTGAGTAGGGGTGTCAATTGGTTGGTTTGGACCGATTTTGGTTCGATTTCATCGATTTTTCAGTTTGAGAATGAGTGACACCAAAACATAAATCAATAAAGATGCACCTGTTTCAGTCTTGTTTTAGTTTCTCTTACTAGCTTGGTTTGTGTTTACATGTAAATATATTCAAAAGTATGAAAAAAATGTCTTTTATGAATTTCAGGTTCTTTCGAGTTATACTGATTTTGGTCTAATTTTTTTAAGTTCAATTTGATTTCAAGACGGTCTGATTGATATCAGTCTCACAAAATCCTACCCCAAAACATGAACCAACATAACTCATATCGATTCGATCAATTCGGCTCAATTTAATTGGTTCGAGCTAGGTGTTGACCCTAGATTTAAGGGTATCAGATCTCAATTTCCATGTGCTACAATAGGCTAAGTTGTGGTATAATGGGAATTGCTAGCTGTAGACAAGATAGCTGTAGATAATTATCCTGTTTTGAATCACCTTTCTTAGTCATCATTACCTTGTATATAGGTTTCTCATAGTTGGCTTACCTTGTATAGAATCTCCTTTTGTATTTATATATTTCTTCATAACGAATATATATATTTTTTTGGGTAAACTTCTCTATAATGGATACAATACATAGAAATACATAGTTCTATAGTAATGTCTAATTGATAATTAACCACCTTAATGGTAGGAGTTAATTGGGTTCCTAAGTTTGGGTTTATGGGAATTGATCTCCTCCATCAGAGCAGCACTTACCTAACCACAGCTGCTTTTGTTGGAAGA
Source organism: Macadamia integrifolia (assembly GCF_013358625.1). NCBI lineage: Eukaryota > Viridiplantae > Streptophyta > Magnoliopsida > Proteales > Proteaceae > Macadamia > Macadamia integrifolia. The sequence goes on along the minus strand of NC_056569.1, from coordinate 29,189,682 downwards.
GCTGAAGTTGAAATTGGACATCTGGCAAACCTTCACAGTCCTATTGGAGATAAGTCCATGATTAAATTAAATAGAGCAGTTACTATTATTTTTCTAAATGGGACGAGATCCAAGTGTATTGGATGAGTGAGAGGTACTTGGGATACATGGTTGGGTGCTTACGTAGGATGTAGAGTGTTAATTAGGTTTAAAGAGAATTAAAAAAAAAAAAAAAGAGTT
>NC_056569.1:29174536-29189318 GCF_013358625.1 Macadamia integrifolia | reverse complement strand
ACGAAAAAAAAGTGTCTTATATGAATTTCATGTTGATACCGGTTTCTTGTCGGGTTATATTGACTTCTATCTGATTTGTTTTTAAGTTCATTTTGATTTTGATATGATCCAATTTGGTTTCAGCCTTACAAAAGATCCCAACTGAAGACATGATCCAATAAACTCCGATTGATTCGATCAATTTGGGTCAGTTTAGTCGTTTCGAGCTAGGTTTTTGGCATCCCTAGATTTGAAAGTAATAGATCTCTCATTTCCATATATATATATATATATATATATATATATATATAGATCGAGCTAGGTTTTTGGCATCCCTAGATTTGAAAGTAATAGATCTCTCATTTTCATATATATATATATATATATATATAAGCTTATATTTTTCTAATGAAACAAGAAGAAATTTATTAATACATGGAAATTAGAGGTATGATATCTAGCTTATATCTATCTTATGTTATTCATGGTAATTCAACCTCAACTGATCTGGTAATTTGCTTCGTGTTGAACTGAGCATTAACAATATTAACCAGGTTGAATCGGAGTTGGTCATTACTCAAGCTATTTTTGTAAGCTGATGTGGCCTATGTGCCACATTCAGCCAAGTTGTGGTATAGTGGGAATTCTTAGCTGTAAACGATTATCTTGTATTGAGTCAGTCTTTCTTGTATAGTCAACATTATCTTGTATAATCAACTTATCTTGTATAGAGTATCTCCTCTTGTCTTTATACATTTTTTCATAACTATTACAATGCATAGAAACATATAGTTGTAAGCAATAGAGTTCAGGCAATAGATATAAGACTTTGACCCTACCATCCCTACCACCCTTCCCACCATTTGAGTGAGCTCCTTTTATGATTGAATTTGGAATGAGAACGCTACCGGTTTGAGCAGCCATTGCACCGTAACACAGACCATGAGACCATTGGAAGGTCACATAGAGGTATCTTCAGCACTTAGGGCATGGGGCAGCGGGTTCTTTTCACCCGGCCTGTGTCTTGGTGTAGACGCAAGCTAACGGTTAGGGTCCTACAAGATTACAGCTCTACCGTATACGGATGATGGCTTCGAAGATGGGTACTCTCATTCTGGTAATCACGTTTAAGAAAACAGAAGCAGAAGAAATTTTTCATATCTAAAACAGGAACTATCCGTAGCAGGATATCTTCCCTACTATTTTATATATGATAGAATATGAAATAATTGTCCGAGATTCGGCAAATCGATTTCGATTCGAAATGAAATTGGTGGAATCGGTTTGCAATATGCTGAAAACACCTAAGATCGGGCACAACCCTAGAAAAGCTGCATGGTGAGGCTGATTCGATGCGGCTTTAATTGGGATCAGTCAAATCCACTGATTCCAATCCGGTTTTCAAAATCCTGATGAGAAGTTATTAAAAAGATGAACGTGAAGTTTCATAAAATTACAAATATGACCACCGCCATGTCGAGACTCTCTTTCGAAAGTGAGATCACTACAAGCTTGTTGATGAAGCCATTTGGGCTCCTTAAATGCAGTCGTGATCTTATATATGATACCACCAGACGCGTCGTTACCTCTTTCGCAGTCAAAACTCTCCTCTCTAGTGGGACTAGCCAGGCGAGAAGCCTCGTTTTCTTCCACCAATTCAAGCAATTCAGTCAGTAGTAAAGTCACCGATTTCACTGAACATTGGGTTATTTATTTTATAATAGGGCAAAGGACTGACTTTTCTTGCACCCATCACCTCTGGAGAACAGGGCCGTTCAAGGAGGGAAGGGAGGGACATGGGATTTCCGAACCTTGGATTGTGTGGTTAACCTCATTGCTAAGTGAAGGGAAACTTTGACATACGGCAAATGTTGCTGTTGGTTTTTTCTCCTTTTTTTTTTTTAAATAAAAATCAAAATATCTAAAAAAACTTGTGCTAAGATTTCAAAATTGTGAATTGTATCTATATTGCCTCGTGTTAGCATTATGCCACATGTGACAGAAAATAATTTTGGTGAAGATTTAAATGCTATAGAAGAAAAAACTTCAATACATGATGAATGATATAATTGAGTTTAACAATAACAACAACTGTTCACTAGGAGGTCTTGAGTTGGAATCTCTTAGATGTTACTTTCTCTATACCCCTTGTATAGTGTACCCATCTAAAAAGATAATTAAATTTGGCTTCTAAACTTGACCTATGGTTAATCAACATGGTATCATATGACTAATATCAATAAACTGGTAGGATTCGCCATTTTAGCTCTAATGACTTTTTTGACATAAGCCAACAAAGAATATATTTGAAGATAAACGAAAGATAAACAAAAGATATATATATATATATATATATATTTAGTTCACTTGAAAATATATCAAAGAAATTCTATTGTCGGTAGGCCATATGATTAAGATAGGTAGGGGTGTCAATTTCAGGCCTAATGAACCCAACTGTTCAAGCCCAAAACCAACCTGGCTCGTTTAGTAAATTTGCCAACCTCAAACCCTACCATATTACAAAGGGATGTTCTTGATGCAAGGGATTTACCGATAGGTCATTTGACTGGGATCGAGATTAAATTTTTGACCCATTAACCTATTTGAAATTCTTATTCTACCCCCTAACCATAAAGAGTAAAGACAACCCCAGCCCAACGCCCATAAAACCCTAACCCTCGTGTTCACCTTATGGCATTTTCCGTCTAAGACTCATTTATTGGTATTCCCCTGTAGGCTGTAGCCCTACTTTACCTACCACTTTTTGGCAGACTATTTGAAGTTAAATGGCCCAGTAGCCCGTCTAAGGCCTGTTTAACTCAATTAAAGCTCAATAACTAACCGATCGATAATATACAAGAGGATGCATGCCCAACGTAAACCTAATTAGTTAAATGGTCGGTCATGATGCAAGGGTGGAATTGGTCTAACCCGATTAGAACCAGCCGAAAAGCACCAATTGACACCCCAAAAGAAAGGCCTTGAAAATTGAGGTGATGAATCAAGTACTCAATTAATTTAACGTTCCAAAGCTGATATAACGGTAGAAATCCATCAATCATGCCACTGATCATATGGGCGAGGTTGCTTGACGGGTTTCATTTTCCTATATTGGTCCTGGTTCACCAGCTGTCATAGAACCAGAGAGCAAAGCCCAAACTCAAGCAAATAAAGTTTTGGGATTCAGTGATTTCATGTTGAAATTTTGGCCAAAACCTTACTTCTAAACTACCAATTAAGAAGGAAATAAAAGCTTTATTGGATCACAAAATTTTTAGATAAAAACATGAGAGGGAGAAAGAAAAGAACCCAATTATTTTTTAAGCCTTTTATTCATTATATGGTGAACAGACATGTAGAGAGAGAGAGAGAGAGAGAGAGAGAGGCTTAATTAGTATGATTCTAGCAAATGCGGTTGCAAATACATCTATATGTTGGGTTTACAGAAAAATCATTCTGTTCACAAACTCCTCTGGCGCCGTTAAATTTTTTGTAGCACTCTTCACCACAAGCTAGGAGGGTGCAGCCAGTAGGATGCAATACCACTGGGCAAACCTTCACTTGCGCATCTGCTTTCATCACCATTGACGATGCAACTGCATGCAAACAACCCATGATATAAATATTTTCCAATAGTTCATCATCAACACCAAATAATGACGTTAAACCTATCATTCCATTGCAAACCACATAGGGCTAGGAATTGGAAGTGAGAACAAACCTGAGAAGACAAGGATAGCAACGATGAAGAAGGGGGTATAAGAAACCTTAGCCATTACTTACTAAATCTCCAACTGTTATAAGCTAATCCTCACTCCGATGTTAAGTTGACTGCTTTTTGGTTCCCTCCTTGCTTATTGTGAGTGGTATTTATAGAGAAATAGGAATTACTTTGGAGCTCCAAAGATGATCTGTTTACTTAGAATGTAGATACATATTTGGCAGTAATTAAATTAAAAAAGAGCAATTACTCTTATGTTTTTAAATGGGATGAGACCCAGATTGCATCGGATAGCTAGGAGGCACTTGGGATGCGTGACCGGGTGCTTTGATGGCTGGGAGGCACTTGGGATGCGTAGCCGGGTGCTTATTTAGAATGTAGATATATATTTAATAGTAATTTATGACCCATATTTGTGGGTTCCTTAATTAGGTTTAATGGGATGAGATCTTCAATTTATTGGTGTGAAATCTCACGCCCCATTCTACCACACAAAAAAAAAAAAAAAAAATAAAATTCTCACGATCTCCTTTTCTCACACACTCTCTTTCACTTTCCTTTTCCGCCCCTTCTACCTTAAAAAACTCAGACGCCCTCTTCCTTCTCTCTTTCTCTCTCTCTCTCTCCACTTTCCATTTTCCTTCAAATTCTTTCCCTCCTCTCTCATATTCTTATTTTTTTTTGTAAGATTCCTCTCTCACGTTCCACTCTCTTTTCTGTGAATTTTTTTTTTAATATACTTTCTCTGTTTATTCATTATCTCTCCATCTATCTTTCCTCAATCTATATCTTTCTATATTTCATCCCCCAAATACTTTCCTAATTAATCCTTACTAAAAAAAGGAAAAAATCCTTTCCTAATTCCTTTTAGTTCCTTTTCACTGTTTTGTGAAATATTTTTTTATATACTTTCTCTGTTTATTCATTATCTCTCCATCTATCTTTATTCATTCTATATCTTTTTATATTCCTTCCCCCAAATACTTTCCTAATTAATTTTTACCCAAAAAAAAAAAATATTTCCCTTATTTCTTTTAGTTACCTTATTAGTAAAAACTCTTTAAAATCTTATTTTCAAACTTTTGTTACAATATTGCAGCAACTAACAAAAGAGAATTAGGGGGCATTTGGTTCGAATTATCCATTGGATCAGATTCTAAGGATTTAGGATTCTGGATCTAACTCATATGAATGACTTTCTTTGGAATAATTACCTTTTGGTAAAAAAACTGTTTGGTTCCCTTGATTCTGTCATTTGAGTCTGAGTGGAAAACTGTTTGGTTATCCTGATTCTGTTACTTGATTCTGAGTGAAAAACTGTTTGGTTACCTTAATTCTAGCCATTGATTCTGAGTGTAAACTGTTTGGTTACCCTTGAGTCTTTGAACCCATGTTCTGTTGGGTTAAAAAAAAAATCCAAAAAACAAAATCAAAAACCAAAATTTGTTCCACACATATACTTTATTGGTTATTTTTTTATTTTTTCCTTTTTATGGTAATATGTGAAAATTTTAACTGATGGACATCTCTATTATTGATGGCCTTCAAACCTCGATAGAGCAACCCTCTATATATGACAAATTAAGTCATAACTAAACAGAATCATGATCTGTTGGTCAGATCAGCAATAATTTCATATGCTTCAGATCTGAAAATTGCCCAAACCAGAGCTTGATTTGGATTATGGAGATAGATCTTCTTTAAAGTGGGTAGAAACAATAGTCTCCAACGACTTATACAAGTAATATAGGTACTTAGGACCAAATGATAATGAAACGTTTATCATTACAATGGCTTCGGCCTTTTTGTTTTTCAAAAAATTCTAAAAAAGTTCATCCTACATTTTTGTTTAAATCAAGCTTCTTGAGTGTGTCAAGAACATCTCTCAATATCCTCGTATGACCCTTCGATTCTTTTATTGCACCATTCAAGTATCCTTTGATATAGTCTGATGAAGGGGAAGGAGATGATGAAGTTGAGGTTTCCGAGCATAGTGACCTAGGTGGAGTCTGGTAAGTATGACAACTTGGGCTTGAATTTGATATCCATTCAAACATTCCACAACCTTTGTTTTCAACCTAGGTAGCAAATATAATCATCTTATAAGAATATAAGGAAATAAACATTCAAATCTTAAACATCTGAAAAAAAAAAAAATCTTCCTAAAAAATAAAAAATAAAAAATTTAAGAAATTCATACCCCAGTTGATTGTGGACAACACAAAAAATATCGACCATAATTTGAACTTGTCTTCGCAGTTCTGACCTTACATTGACCGTTCCCACACTCACACATCTTAAGATGGTCAACCCACATGAAGAAGGGGCAATTCAATGAACATTTAAAAAATTTCCTTCCAGCATGTGACCCTGACTTAGAAGTGAAAATTGAATAATCTTTACCACAGTAATCACACTTCGCAATAGCACAAACAGATACATTCGATGTCATCTGTAAGTTAACACAAACATTTTCAAGAGAGGAAATATGCATAGAAAATACTGTCACAGACTTAACATAATATCAAGTTACATCAACTAAACACATCAAATTTATATTCAAAAAACCATTGTCTTCGAATTCTTCACACTTCCTATTGTCACCTCAATTCTTCTCAATCTCTGGCAAGTACATCTCAAGTAGATTTCGCCTATCTTCTACTCTTGTTTCCAAGAAGATAATGGCAGAATTCTTCTTGGCCATGAAATATTCCTTGGCCTTAAACTTTTGTTGAAAATTGAGGTCTGGAATGGTATCAACAACATCTATAATTGCTCTCTCAAATTCAGACTGAGATTCACTCATTACCATCTTTTCGATTGAGTTAGCAATCGATTTCAATGGACTTACCACCTTTTCAGCTGCACCCTTCTTCCTCTTTTCTCTACCACTATTGACGGACCCACGAGGTCTTCCTCGAGAACGGTTGGTACTACCAATGGGAGTGGAAGGAACACTTTCTTCTTCTTCAATAGGTTCATAGTCAATACCATCATTGTTCCATATTCCCTCAACTTGAGTACCTGTCATGTCCATCATAACTTCAGTGGCAGCTTCAGAGGGGACTGTTGAATCATTCCCAGTTGCCATCTCTTTCCTTAGCAAAACTCCAACTTCAAGGTGAATTGGGAGCACACTATGTTTCTTCCAATACTTTTGTTCTTTTTTCTAGCAATATAAAGGACAATGTCAGTGTGCTTATGTTGTAAGTAAGAAAAAAAAACACAATTATATAGAAATTATAATTAAAAAAATTCCATTATACCCTATAGTCATTCCAGAAGTGTTGAGGAGCATCAAATCTCATATCAGATGCATTCCAACCCAATCCACTTTGCTTCTGTAGGTCACCCAATGCTCTAAGCCTTTGCTTCCAAATCCGGAAGCGGTTAATAAGCTTTCAAAAGACAACAATGATTCAACGGCTAGATTCAACCCAATTAGAGAAATAGTGAAAATCTGGAAAATTAAATCAGAATATGCAAAACTGTAATGACTTTCAATCAAAGACTTTGATGAACCTGAAACTCAAGTCGAGTTCAGTAAATCAGGGGTAGAACACTTGCTGAAAATCCCAACTCAATCCAAGGGCTGGAAATGAGAATATCAGTCAATGCTAGTTGGACAAGGAGAGGGGTATAACAGTAAATTTACCACTCAAAACAGAACTCAGAAAATAAGGATATAAATCTCAGTGGTAAAAGATTAATAAAACCAGTAAATCGAGTCAATATTCAGAAAGTAGAATCTCAACTTAGAGATAAGGGTAGAATAGGAAATTCAGTAATAAAACCAGATCTGCAAGTCAGATCTGATAGAGATTCTGATCAAGTCTCTCTAGAACAGTAAAGAACATATCCTCAAAATCTGAAGGTATTCTAATCGCTAGGTTCTCCTAACTCAAATTCATGCGAAAAAAAAAAAAGGAAAATAAAGTAATGCATATGAATTCCTGATCAGATTAGGAATTGCAGAAATTTCGACAGTACACCTACTTGCTTTAATGTAGAATAGAAAGGGGATCATGTGGAGATCAAGTGGAGGGGCAGGTAGGAAACCAAACAGGACGCCGAGGGAAGTGTTGACCTGCGGGAGAACTTCGAACCAGGGGAAGAAGTCGGACACCGTGAGAACTTCGGACGCCGTGAGAACTTCAGATCTGCTCGGATTTGCTCGGATCTGCTCGGACCTGCTCGTCGGACGCCGTGAGAACTTCAGACCTGCTCTTTGGTACTTCACACGCCGTGAAAACTTCGGATCTGCTCGCCCTCCTTCTCTGCTCTGCTCTCTCACAGACTGTACCTTATGTTTTTGATCTGCTCTGCTCTGCCGTGAGAACTTCGGATCTGCTTTGCTTTGCCGTGAGAACCGTCTTTGCAGCTCTGAATCTCTCACCTCCAAACCTTGATTGCGCCTTGTAAACTTCAGATCAAACTTTGAAGTTTCCTTCTCACTCTATTAACATCACTACTGCAACATCAACGAACCGATCGCTCTCGGATCCCATGCATCAGCCAAGTGCACGGAAAAAAGTATTGGTTCCATTATTTCTCTAATTAACAGGTATTTCTTGGGAAAAATGGTTTGAGTGTTTCTTAAACTTAATGAATTGCTTGAAACTCTGATGATGGCTGAGACGAGTAATGATACTAGAATCGGACATGAGCCAAAGGATGGCTGGCTTCCGGATCGTGGTAGACAGGCTTTGATTACTGATTTTCTGAAACCAGATTTTCAAGGAAGGATTCTAGATCGGCTTCTGCTAATAATGATTCTAGATCTGTAGAGGGAGGTGAGGTTGATCGGGTCAAGGATGCAGATGAAAATAGGGAGGAGGTGCGACGATCCTAATCACACAAGATGCCTATTCACGCTGAAGCCTACACCAAGATCATAATCCCACAAGATGCCTATGAGGATAGACTGCTACGGTTCAGGTTTGCATTGATCGGGAGGACGGACTTTAGATACCTTTCAATGGATGACATTCGAAAGGAGGCGAAGGAGAATTGGAATCTAAAAGGCGGAGTGAAGATGGCTTCCTATGGGGAAGGGGTATTTTCTTTTACAATTTGACAGGGAAGGAGACATGGCAGCCATGTGGAGACGTAGTCTTACAAGAATCCGTGGGCAGATCATTAGATTCCAGCCTTGGAAGGCAGATTTTGATGTTCATGCCAAGAACGTCAAAACCAAGTTGGTTTGGATCAGATTCCCTGACCTGCCACTTGAATACTGGCACGAGAGGATTCTGCTAACAATGGCTAAGGCATCAGGGAGACCTGTGGCACTGGACAGACGAACTCGATCTGCGGCAATGGGCGCCTATGCGAGAGTCCAGGTAGAGGTAGAGATTGGAGCTACCAGACTCAAAGAAATCCAGGTAGAAAGAAGGCAACCAGGAACTAACGAAACATTCTGGTTCAAACAAAATATCATATATGAAGATGCCTTGATCAGATGTGGTTTCTGCAAAAAAATGGGACATTCTGTCCATGTATGTAGAGTGAGAATGGAAGCAGAGACCAGGAAGGAGTCGCAGCGCAAAGAGACTATTCCAGGGGCGACCTATGTAGATGAAGAGGAAGGCGTCCAGAGCAATGGTCACCGGAATGAGAACAGTGTCCGCCGGAATGAGCAGAATCCGATGACTGGTGAGTCTAACTTGGAAAGATTTTCCTTACTTTCGAAGGAAAAATCTCCTTCCATGTTTGAATCGCACACTTTAAGGAACATTGATGGAAAATCAGTTATGCATAATTTGAATGGAGACATACAAATATGCCTTCCATTAGAAGAAGAAGGGAATATGGAAGGAAATAATCTAGCTGACACGAACAACTTGGATGATGGGGAGAATGACTTGGAGGAGGGGGCGGACTCTATGGCTGGAGCGGATTTCGGGTTGGTTGGTGGAAATGGGGCTCTTATGGGTCAACGTTCCTATTCCCTACCCACACGAAATAATGTTGTTTCACCTCGTGGGGTTGGAAATGACACCAATAGGGCCATACAAGAGAAGGAATCTTCAAGCTCCATTTATCATGGTAGTGGTGAGCGGGTGATGACCCTGACTAGGCATGGCGAGCATCATGAGACTGGTCGGTGCCAAGCACTACAATGGTACAATAATGTCATCTCCTCATTCAACCCTCTTGAGATTAATGGTGGCACGGTGGTGGTTAATCATAAGGAGGTAGAGCAGATAGACAAAACTCTCTGCGAAAGGGAGGCTTTGGATATGGTTCCTGGAAGACAGGGAAAGGGGAAACACCTGACCAATACAGAGCAGACTTTGCGAAAGTCTGGCCGTATTGCCTCATCAAAAAATAGTAAATGAAAGCCCTCTATTGGAATATTAGAGGGATAAAGAAGGCTGCTGCAAGGTTAGCTTTGAGGAATATTTTAAGGGACAAAAGGCCTGATTTCCTTTGCATTGCCGAACCTATGATTCCCTCCGACGCCTTTCCTACGTTGTTCTTCAACAAGCTGGGTTTTGACCCTGATTTCATCCATAACGAGCGTCTAGGCGGAGTCTCAAATCTATGGCTGCTTTGGCGAAGAGGTGTAGCAAAGCCTATTGTGCTATCGTCTTCTGAGCAGCAAATCTCTGTCTCTGTGCAATGGGCTCAAGAAATTTTCATCTTATCTGTAGTGCACGCCAAATGCCTAAGAGCTGCTAGAAGAGAATTGTGGACTGACTTGGTGGCAACTCATCCTGGGCCGACTACTCCTTGGATGATTTTTGGAGATTTCAATGCCACCCTTCTCTCTTCTGAAAAAAGGGGGCCTGGAATTTTCAACTTAGGGTCAGCGGGAGATTTTGGTGCAATGGTGGATACTTGTTCACTAATTCAAGTTCCTTCGCAGGGAAGGAAATTCACATGGACTAATAATAGGAGAAGGGGCCATGTCTCTGCAGTGCTCGATCGAAGCTTTTGCAATGAGGCTTGGATTTCTTATTTTCAAGAATGTCACCAATTTGTCTTGCAGAGAGTGGCGTCTGACCATACTCCCATTCTGGTGGTGTCTAAAGGCTCTGAAAGACCAAAAAACTGTCCTTTTCGCTTCCAGAGGTTCTGGGCAGACCATGAGGGCTATCTAAATGCAGTTAAGTCCTCCTGGGAGATCGACATTCCTGGATCGCCAATGATGGTAATGGCTCAAAAATTAAAAAGATTGAAGGTCTTCCTACGCTCCTGGGCAAAAGAAAAATTTCCAAATTTTAATTTGGAGATGATGGAGGCAAAAAAATGCATGGAGGAAATCCAGACTGAAATTGACAGAGATGGGATAAGCGACTCAATTTATGCCAAAGAAGCTGATGCAAAGACCAGATATCTGAAGGCCCTGCAAAATTATGAGAAATTATGGGCTGAAAAATCTCGTTCTAGATGGAGGAATCAAGGAGATAGATGCTCAAAATTTTTTTCACATTTCAGTGAAGATTCGGCGAATGAAGAACTCCATTAAATCTCTGAAGATGGTTGATGGGACCCTAACCTCTGATAAAGAGCAGATCAAGGAATATGTTGCGGGTTATTATGAGCATTTCACAAAGGTACCCCCCTTACCAATCACATGGATTTATTGCAATGCATTCCTAATGTTTTGGATGAATGGGATAGAGGTCGATTAGATGGTATTCCCTCTGACTCTGAGATCAAGAATGCGGTGTGGGATCTTGATCCAGATAGTGCTCCTGGTCCAGATGGATTTCCTGGAGCTTTTTATAAATCATGTTGGGACATCATATCTTCAGATTTATGCAAGGCTATCAGATGGTTTTTCAGAACCGGGTTCATGCCTTACGGCATTAATAATAATTTCCTGGTTTTGATTCCTAAAATTGAAGGAGCACTATCCCTAGACAAGTTCAGGCCATTGTGCATGGGAAATTTTTTATGCAAAATAATATCAAAGATTCTGGCTATGCGATTATCGTGTGTTCTTCCAAAAATTATCTCTGAGGAGCAGGGGGCCTTCCAGAAAGGGAAGATCATTCATTCCAACATATCACTTGCCTCGGAGCTGGCAAACATGATGTTTGCATCCACAAGAGGTGGAGGTATGGGTTTAAAAATTGATATCCAGAAGGCGTTCGACACCATCTCTTGGAATTTTATTTTTCATGTTCTGAGGAGATTTGGTTTTTCTGAAAAATGGATCTCTTGGATCCATCAGATCCTTGTTTCTGCCAGAATCTCAGTTCTGTTAAATGGTGGCCCTGTTGGATACTTTGGTGTGGAGAAGGGTCTGAGACAAGGAGATCCAATCTCGCCTATGCTGTTTATCATTGCTGAAGAGGTTCTTTGTAGAGGCTTATCTGAGCTCCTAGCCAATAACAGCATTAAAGCTCTATCGGGTCCTCGTGGGGCTATTATCCCTACACATATTCTTTTTGCTGATGATGTTTTTATCTTTTCAAATGCTTCCATCAGGTATGTTAAGAATCTCAATAATTTTCTCTCTAAATACCAGAGCTTCTCCGGCCAGAAAATGAATTTAGACAAAAGCAAGCTTTTCTTGGGATCTGTTCCTGCCTCTAGGAAGCAAGCCATTGCAGAAGAGCTTGGTATCTCCATTTGTAACTTCCCCACCCGCTATTTGGGGGTCGAGATCTTTAAGGGAAGGGTGAAAAAGGAGTCGCTAATCCCCATTCTGGATAAAGTCAAAGGGCGACTAGCAGGATGGAAAGGGAAGATTTTGTCCATGGCTGGACGAGTGGAATTGGTCCGCTCAGTGATCTTGGGAATGATGAACCATAGTTCAGCTGTATATTGGTGGCCTTCATCCCTTATTGCAATAATGGAGAGGTGGATGAGAAATTTTATCTGGACAGGTGAGATTGATACTGCAAATAAAATATCAGTCAGATGGGATCTTTGTTGCAGGCCTAAGGATGAAGGTGGCTTGGGACTGCGAAGGCTCAGAGACATAAACAAAGCCATGCTCTGTAATATGGTCTGGAGGGTCAAGCATGAGAATTCCTTAGCATGCAAATTCTTAAGGGCGAGATTTTTGAGGGGTGATGGTTCCTTCAAAAAGTCCTATAAGCCTTCTTCGATTTGGCCAGGCTTTAGGAAGATGTGGGACTTCATGTCCACCAATGAAGCCTGGATGATTGGAAATGGGGACAGCATAAATTTCTGGTCAGATAAATGGTTGGGCGGCAAATCCATCCTAGAGCTAGTTGGCCTGGAGGGAGAGTCGAGTCTTCACTGCAAGGGAAAGGTCAGTGACTTCATTGACAATTTTAAATGGAAATTGCCAAATGTTATCTCCCCTTTGCTGCATGATATTTTTGAGAAAATTCGAACCATTAAAATTCCATCTTATCCCTGTGAAGATATGTGCTTGTGGAGTCTATCATCTGATGGGATTTTTAATTCTAATTCTGCCTGGGAAGATATTAGGATTCGTAATCCGAAAGTGCCATGGTTCTCTTTGATTTGGGGTAAAAAGATGCAACCCAGGGTGTCTATCTTTGGTTGGAGAATGGTGCACGACAAGCTCCCTACAGATGACGCTGTTCAAAAGAGGGGCATAGTCCTTGTCTCTAAATGTAGCTTATGTGGAATGGAGGCTGAGACATCTTCTCATATTTTCCTTCAATGCTCCTACTCCGAAGATATATGGCTCTTTTTTTGTGGATGCTTCAATGTGCAATGGCAGCCAGCTGGAACCATGGCCGATTTCCTCACATGGTGGAGAAGAAAACAGAAATCAGTTTGCTGTAAAGAGGCATGGATCATGGGGTTACTAACAGTGGCTGATCACATTTGGCGCGAAAGAAATAGTAGAAGGCATGATGGCAAGGAAAGACCGGCAAGATACCTGAAGCAGATGATTCTAGAGGATATTCAGTTTGCTAAGCCAAGCACTAAAGGTGAAGTCAAGACAATGTCTGATCTCATTTGCTGCAGGAAGCTTGGTATTCCGATTCAGAGATCTCCCCCAAAATCAATCTTAGAGGTTTACTGGTGTAGACCCGAGGCAAATTGGATTAAATTGAATTTTGATGGAAGCTCAAGGGGGAACCCAGGTCGTGCAGGTGCAGGCGGAATTTTTCGTGATCACAGGGGAGGCGTTCTTGGCTCCTACAAAATTTTTATGGGTATCTCGGGTGTCTTTGAAGCTGAAATTGAAGGCTTAATGGTGGGGCTGATGCGTGCTAGGGAGCTGGGCATTTCATGTCTGTGGGTTGAGACGGATTCTAGTGCTGTTGCAATCTCTATCCAGCAAAATAAAATTCCATGGTTCGCTTTGCAGAGATGGATATTCCTCCAGCCATATTTGAAGAGTATCACATGGAAAATAACTCACAACTTCAGAGAAGCGAACTCAATTGCCGACTACCTGGCTAGAGATGCGGCGAAGACAGGGATATCAGCCATAAATGTCGACTTTCCTGCCAACATTAAGGAATTCATCAGAAGAGATGCTGATGGCAGACCAAACTATAGATTTGATTAGTGGGATTCTCTTTCCTCTGCTAATGGCAATGCCGAAGGTGGGGGTAACGGAATCGATCTTATTTTTTGTTCACTCTATTTTTATCAGTTTGATGTAGCTCTGTAATTTCTTCCTTTTTCTCCCTTTTTAATATATTGATTTTCTAGTGAAAAAAAAATAATAATTATTATAATTAATGATTACTCCCCCCTTTCTCCTCCACGTTTAGAGAGAGAGAATTACAGAGTTTATTATCATTATTTTTTTCATCTTCCATTTTGAGGGGTGAGAGGATGAGTGAGATTTCTTGTTAAATAATTATAGAGATTTATTAAGAGAGAGAGAGAGAGAGAGAGAGAGAGAGAGAGAGAGAGAGATAAGGAGCAATAATAGCGAGAATTACTAGTTATAATTAATGATCACTCCCCCTTTCTCCTCCACAGAGAGAGAGAGAGAGAGAGAGAGAGAGAGAGAATTATAGGGAGTTTATTATTATTTTTTTTTCATCTTCCATGTTAAGAGGTGAGAGGATGAGTGGGATTTTTTTTTTAAATAATTATAGGGATTTAAATATGGAAAGAGAGAGAGAGAGAGAGAGAGAGAGAGAGAGAGAGAGAGAGAGAGAG
>NC_056569.1:29163817-29173497 GCF_013358625.1 Macadamia integrifolia | reverse complement strand
CTCTCTCTCTCTCTCTCTCTCTCTCTCTCTCTCTCTCTCTCTCTCTCTCTCTCTTTAAATAAATCTTTCTAAATTTTCTCCCTCCTCTCTTTTCCTCTTTTAATCTATATCTTTCGTAAAAAAATTATATTTTAGAAATCATTTTTACCTGAAAAAAAAATTTTCTAAATTTTCTCCATCCTACTCTCTCTTACGTTTCTATCCTTCTAAAAAAATCTATATTCTAGGAATTTTTTTCCCACCTCACTATCACGTAATTCTGAATCTGAGATTTCCCAACTATGGTTTCTTAAAACTGAATCAAATAAAAACGAGGGAAATCCTCTCTCTCTCTCTCTCTCTCTCTCTCTCTCTCTCTCTCTCTCTCTCTCTCTCTCTCTCTCTCTCTCTCTCTCTCTCTCTCTCTCTCTCTCTCTCTCTCTCTCTCTCTCGCATAAATGTGCTTGGTACGTTGGAAAGCCCGAATGGCATTACGAGCCATTCATAAAGCCCTTCTTTTGTCTTAAAAGCGGTCTTCCACTCGTCACCTGGTCGAACTCAGATCTGGTGGTACCCACTTCGGAGATCAATTTTGGAGAACACCTGAGCACCTTCTAGCTGATCCAACATGTCGTCGACCCAGGGTATAGGAAACCATTACCGAACAGTGATTTTATTGATGGCGCAGCTATCCACACACATTCTCCAACTACCATCTTTTTTTGGAACAAGCAGTGCAGGAACTGCGCATGGACTCCTTCTTTCCCGTATATGTCCCTTCTTCAATAACACTTCTACCTTCTCTTGAAGAATCTCAGATTCCTAAGGGTTCATGCGGTAATGGGGAAGATTTGGCAAACTTGCTCCAGGCACCAAATCGATGTGATGTTAGACGTCTCTTAGAGGGGGTAGTTCGTTAGGTAACTCTTCTGAAAAGAGATCCTTGAACTTGCACAACAGCCTTTGGATCGACTCAAGAATCTGGTTATTAGTGGTGTGGTCTCCTTTAAAAATCAAGGCGTAGCACTCCCCAGCCTCCTTCATATCTTTGTGAAATATTGGTTCAGAGATTATCAAGGAAACTAGTGCCTTGTCGTTTTCCTGGCCTTCTCTAGACCAAGTCTCCAAGGGTGGTTTAGGATGTAAAGCAATTTTGTATCCACGCCATTTAATCACATAAATGTTCTTTCTACCCAAGTGTTTGGCATTCACATCAAATTGCCAAGGACGACCTAATAAAATATGGCATGCGTCCATATCGACCACATCACAAAGGACGTCTTCCTTGTAGCTTTTGCCAAATGAAATAGGAACCTTGCACACAAGGGACACTTTGATTGCCGATCTGCTCTTGATCCAACCAATCTTGTAGGGTGAAGAATGAGGTTCCATTGTCAACTTCAGATGGTTGACCAAAGCAAGAGAAACTATGTTCTCACTACTACCATTGTTTACTATGACATTGCACACCCTTGATTTTACTGAACAGTGGATATGAAAAATCATATAATGTTGGGTCGGTTCAGCTGGCTTGGGTGAGAGAAGGAGTCGGTGAATGATGTAAGAGACTCCTTCTCCCTCTTCTTCTGCCATCTCGAAGTCTGCTCCATCTGAATCAGAGTCATCGGACATGATTCCTTCAACCATGTTCACGGATCGTCTTTGAGGGCAGGCATTAGAGCGATGGCCAGGCTCTCCGCAACGGTAGCACTTGAGGGGTTCAGCACGTCCATAAGGACCTTTTGATGGTGTTGGAGCAGAGGTGGGTTTGAGGGTTGGCCTACTCACTTCACCCCCTTTGGCTGGAACCTGACCCTCAGGCTCTACTGGCTGCCGTTGCATAGGTACTGACGCCTTCCCTGACTCAGATATGGGTTGTTTTCCTTTGTCCATGTCATAACGACTTCCCCTAGTGGATGGTCGGCTTAGTGTCCTTTCAACCCGTAAAGCCAAGCTCTGTGCCTCATCAACGCTCCAAACAGTTTGCAAAGCCATACGATCCTGGACCGCATACCTCAGCCCATTGATGTAACGTGCAACTTGCTGGTCTTCGGTCTCTGTCAAATTGCAACGAGTTTGCAATCGGAGGAACTCGTTGGTGTACTTAGTGACAGTCCTGGTGCCTTGTACACAGTCTTGTAATTGCTGGTACATTAGTTGTCGATGGTCTGGTGGGAGGAATCTCTTCCGCATGAGCTACCTCATTCGTTGCCATGATCGAATGGGGAATTTTCCTTGTCCTCTCCTGGAGTTCTGCAATTGATTCCACCACGTTGTCGCACCTCCTTTCAATTTATACGCCACCAATTTTACTTGACGATCCTCTACCACATCCATGAGGTTAAAGAATTGTTCCACCTCATATTCCCAGTCATTAAATCCTTCGATATCAATGCTGCCATAGAAGGTGGGAATATCAGCCTTGATACGGAAGTCTTCATTTCTAGTTGGGGGTTGAGCACGCTCTTGTCGGTAAAGACGGGGGTGGTGGGGTCGACGAATTCCAGCATTCCAAACCACATTTGAAATGTTATGGGGGTCTTCATCAGAGCTGGAATTGGGGTCACTAAGGTCCTCATTGACGGTGGGTGGCCTCCTCGTTGGTCCTGGCGGAATGTGACGAGGGAAAGGGGGGATGTCATACTCTGTGCGAGTCCGTCCTTCCGGTGCAGACTCAACAAGGAGTGTTCAAATCTCTTCCATCAAGGACGTCCGAAACTCTCTCAACGTACACAGGAATTCTCCCTTCAAAAGTGGTTGCTGAAGATCTTCATGATCACCACCTTGAGGTAAGCCTTCGCTTCATTGACCATCTGCCATACCAAGATCATGCACGAGCTCTGATACCAGCTGATGTAGAATGGAAGACGAAGTGGACTCGATATCGTTCAAGTCGGACGTAAGTTGAATAATGAAGAAGAACGTCTGCAATCTTTATTCCATCTTTTTTTTTTTTGGTACATTCTCATACAGCTTATTTAATAACCTCTCGGGGATGAATAGGAAACATCTAATAAGGACAGAATATGAAAATAAGACTCTTAAAGAAACTAATAGAATATTAAAATGGTAACACAGTTATACGTTGATCCCTAATCCCTTATTCTTCCAAATAAAAGACCAATGCTGAAATAGTAACCCAGCCATACATATCCCCACATGATTGATTAAGAGATTAGTGATCCCATGCGCTGCACCTCTATTGACTGCTCCACATCACTCTCTTAAAACTGTTGCATAGAAACAAAGTTTGATTTTCGAAGCACTACCCAAGGCTACCATCGTCTCTATCTTAGCCCCATT
This sequence comes from Macadamia integrifolia, assembly GCF_013358625.1. Classification (NCBI taxonomy): domain Eukaryota; kingdom Viridiplantae; phylum Streptophyta; class Magnoliopsida; order Proteales; family Proteaceae; genus Macadamia; species Macadamia integrifolia. The sequence continues at coordinate 29,170,215 of NC_056569.1, read as the reverse complement.
AATGCCGGGGATATCATGAACCTCGTGCTACTCTCCTACCCCAAAGATTCCAGTTAAAATAGGCATAACCCTACTTTCTCTATCTTTGAATTTCACTCTTTATTTGAAATCTCTGTTTCTATTGAAAATTCTGAACCCCAATGGTTTAGTTTGCCAATTGGTGGTTATTGTTTCTAGATTCAAATTTCTTGTCTCCATATCCTATTCGAGCCATGTAATGCTTAGTTGGAATGGAACCTGTTGCTTCTGATGAAGACTGACCATTTGTTTGAGACAAGCTATCTAAGGATCTAAATGGCCACAAAAATGCCATCATCCTTTGCAGTTGTAAAGGTGACTGTACTCCTCGACCTAGAATGAAATCGGGATGGTAGGAGCAGGACTTGAGCAGGGCGACGGTGAAACGATAATATATCTTGACTTGGAAGAAAAGGTCCGAGATATTGAAGGGAAGGTCCGGAGATGGAGTAGCCTTTGATTATGGAGTTGAAGAGAAGATAGGGATTTTGTGATTGCAGAAAGACGATAATGGCAGGGTGCATTTTGTTGAGGGAGCCAAAGACAGAGATAAAATAGGAAACAAAGTCATGTCGGCTCAGATTCCAGCGGAGCCATGTAAAAAGGACAACTTAATGTGAAATTACCACTTCTATCTCTCCATCCAACTGAATGCAAGCTAATCTAAAGGGTAACTCAAGTAAGGTTACAAAACCTATTTGTAACGTACTTGCTTATACACATATGAACCCATTAAAAAAAAATCATAATTTTAGGATTTTTTTTTTTTACTAAAAAAAATTCTTTATGAATGCATCCAAGTGCTTGACTCAGTTTTAGCAGATCATATTCTTTCTTAAGATACTATATACACCTCTAAATTGATTATTTTGTGCATCAGTCATATATACTAAATGCAACAGAGTAGAAAGGATGTTGCTTTAGGAGGAAACACATGCTATTGCTCAGTCACTTTCTCTCTTAAGATACAATATACACCTCTAAATTGATTTTTTTTTTTTTTTTTGTGAGTTTTAAAAATTGTTGTTACTTGATTTTGTATACTTTAGTTTCTCGGTTCCTACTTCTTATAATTTTTCTACTATACTAAACTAATGTTACTTCATATTTCTGGCATTCTTCCATGAAGTTATTTATTCAATTTCTGGTTTTTTGTTGGACCGTTTTTATTCACCATTAGAAGCAAGTTCTGTGCACTAATATTTTGATGGTTTTCATGCTAAGTGGAGCTGAAATGTTTATTTTGATTCTCATGAATAACTCTTATAGGATTGGAGGTTGAAGACTCATGTGAGGCAAGTGATATGGAGAAACCGAAATCTATTGCCTCAATTAACAATATCCTATATGTGCTAACTCATTATAGTGAGCTGAAAACGTGTCTATGGGAAGAGATGCAACTTATCTGGGACAAATCCTCTCGGTTCATCCTTAATTTTATCCTTTGCTAGAATTAAACAGAGCTTTGTATTGTGAGTTGCTGCAATTTCCTTTTCATTCTTATTTTCTATTTGATCATGTTTACAACCTGAAACACTATGGCAACACACATGCAATTTATGCTCTTTTTTTTTTTTAATAATTCATTTTTTTTCACTGATTTACATTCTAATGCATTCACGGATTTTATTTGGTCTAACGGACGTCCAAAGCAATTCCTGTGCCATTCTCCCCATAATGTATTCATAGGTTTTATATGCTTCCTTGGTGATTAAGGATATTGATAAGTTTTAGTTTGTGTGTTTGATGGAATTCTGCTTAATATTTTTTCACTTGGAATCTTTTTTTAATATTGAAAGCAAGTTTGTTCAATGTTCAATTGTGCATTCTGTATTTTGTCTGTCCCCACCAACAAATGGCCATCTAAATCCATCATGAATGACCATTGTCTACTTTACAGCTATGGGGTTTTGAGTTCCTCTAACTCTCTCTCTCTCTCTTCTTCTAATATACTCTCTATTTTTCTTCTCTTTCCATAACACTTTTCTCTCCCTTATTACTCTCACAGTAAAACACAATCTGTTGAGGAGGAGGTGGTTATTTTATATTTTTTGTGTTTGATTTTGCTAATGTTGAAGATTCTCTAATTTGAACCCGTAGTCAAATAAATCAATTGGAGAAGTTGTATTCGAGATTGTAATCTAACTTTACAAAGTTTGTGTTCAAACTAGATCATCCTTGCTTCATAATCTACTTTGCTTTTGTTTTGTGTTTTTTTTTTTTCTTCCTTTGATTTTTTCTATCTTAAATTCGTGTTTAAATTAATTTTCTTTTCTTTATAATTTAGATTGAAATAGATTGAGCCTTTCAAAAATTTGGATCAATAAAATTTTACAAAGGATAACTTTTAGAATGCATTTAGATTATTGTAGACATTTAATTTCTCTACCACTTGACAAATGCTTACACGTGCAATTGCACGTGTCTATATATATATATATATATATATGTACACACACACACACACACACACTTAATTTTCACTTTTGAAAATCAACTTGGTCATAAACCTTTATGCCACAAATATTGACGAACATGATCAAGTCAGTAATATTTTTATCTATAAAATGGATTTTAAATAAATTTACAGTAATAACACTTTTACTTATAAGATAGATTCACACCCTTGGTGTTACCCAAGTCTAGATAAGTTTTCATTAAATACATAAAGAGATTTATCACATGTGAATTTAAAAGGAAATCAAAGGTGTAAAAGATGATTTATGTATATATAACTTATAATAATATATGTCCAAGTTTTAACCAATTCAACTAACACAAAATTATTTGAGCATCTTTATCAAACCAATCACCAGTTATGACAGTTATGACTTAAAGTAACCCCTCAATCAGTCATATAAATCATTCAATTTTGCTTCAAATTTTCATTGGAAGCTTAAAGGAATATATAGTTAATCTTCCATGTATCGAATTCAATATAATTTAACCCACATAATTGGATCAAAAAATATATTCAGAAATCTTTCAATATGAATAAGGTATATGGGATTATAGTAAATTTTCTCCAAATAATAAATTTTTCATCCTCAACAACAAAAGATAATAAATATTCACATTATCTTGGACTGTTAACAAATCTCAATTCATGGTCCATAGATATTAAATTTTAAACAAATGCACATGAAATATTAATTTTCAATCTCATAATCATTGAAAATATTTGGATTTAAAAATTAAACTCCATACCTCTTTATTTTAATACTTACACTACTTAGGGAAAACATCTCTGAAATCATAAGACTCAAATTCCTTTGAGTCAACTTGTCGAAAGCAAGACAATCCCAAGAAAACTATGAGAAATGGCCTTCTTAGAGATGGATTGATCCATCAAAACACAAAATATTGGACAGTTGTTATACGATAAATCATTTAAATATAAAATACTAGTATCAAAATATTCTGATTGTGAAATCCATGACCATATACTTTTCAACAAGTCAATGCGTAATGAATGGGCCATAACAATTTTTTTTCATCCATGAACCATTTTGATGATGAAATTAAAAATCAATTAAAGACAAGCTTTTCCCAAGCATTGTAATAACTTCAAATATGGAGAAAACAAATTTAGTTGGTAACCACCAATTGGGTTGTCATTAATGGTAAAACCCCTGAAACCATGTGGATCATGTATTTTATCAACTTTTAATTTGAACTATTAAATGATTTTTATTTTATCAAGGTTAGGGATAATTCTTAGATTCTCTATCACCGACACAATCCTACTAACCATGTCAAGGATTTTAGCCTCTCAATAAACTGAGTCTATGGTCTTAAGAATTGTAGAAAAATTATGTGTCAGATTATTGAGAGAGCAAACCTAAGTGTCACCTTTGTATAGGAGAACTTTCAATATGTAACTCTGTGGAATTATCATAGACCTGTAATAGAAATTGTTAGAAAATTGGTGGGCTAAGTCGTGTCACTTGACACTGTCCTTAAGACCGTAGATGCCCCCTATGGTGCAACCGGGAATAATGCAAATCGGCCTCCAAGATAAAACAGCCCAATGGCTCCCCTAGTAATCGTGCACTTGACTACTGGACCCCTTTGAATGCTATAGGGTTGTGCTCAGACTAGAAAACAAAACACACTCACAAATATGACTTGTAAAATAAAAAAGAACAATAGAGTTGAGATGACTAGAGATTGAAAAGGGACTCAACTTCTGTTACCAAGGCTAAAGCCTTCTCACCTCTATTTATAAAACATTAGAGAGAAAGAATTAAGGGACTTAAAGATGATGAATTAAGAAGATACTTTATTATAAGGAGACTTTAAAACTAGAGGAAAATTGGGACTATATAAATCTTTAGCAACTGAAGAGATAATGAGCCTTAAAGAAGAGAATAAAATGTCTCCAAAATTGAATTGACAAGAAAACGACAAAGTATAAAACTTGTGAAATTTATTTTGTATTAAAACAACTATTAAAAACTATTTTGAATCTTCATTTGTTTTAAATACTTTTTTAAACCAACAGAAGGTTTCATGCTTTTTTTTTTGTAAGGTTGTATTGGTTTTGGTTTTAGTATTGATCTGGTTTCTTATCATTTATTGAAAGTGGTTTCTAATCGGTCTATCATCATGTTTAGTTCAGTTCAATTTTAGTTTTACATCGAACACAAGGAGATCAATGTAACTATTTTTTTTTTTGGAATGGGGTGTTCATTTTTTTTTTTTTTTTTTTTTTTTCATGTTTAATCTTCTTTTTTTTATTGGTCCAATTTCGTTTCTATTTTTACTGGTTCAATAAAACCCCAATGTAAAACCAAACCGATCAGATTTTGCTCCAACTAATACGGATTGAACTTTAACATTTTTTTCTTCACTAAAGGGACTTTTGTATTAAGAAATAGAAAAGAAGAAAGAATGTATAATCAAAACTAGACTAGGCCAGATATTCCGACAAGAAGAACGAATGCTTAATCTAAAACTTCTTATCATCGGCATTGTCATCAGTAGAAAAAAAAAATAACACACCCTAAAAGATAAAGAAAAATAAAATAAACTTTCTTTGAACCAAAATCTTAACATACCTTGAATATCCAGAAGAAACTCGATCATTATTTAAAAAAAAAAAAATGAGGAGAGTGAGAGCCCGTTTGGTAACGATTCCATTCTGAGAACGCCGTTACTTGGCAAAATCATTTATTTGTGTTATCTCATTAAAAGATGATTTTTTGACTTGTATGAGAGCTTGGTAAACTTGTTCCAAAACCATTCTAGAGATAGTTCTGGAATGAAATGGCATTTAGTAAGAACTATTTCCTGGCACATTTTTTTTATTATTTCAATATTTACTCAATTGTCATTAATGACCATATTGAAATGAAATTGATATCAGTGATGGGGCAGGTAAAATGGATAACCCCCATGTGTTTCAGATACCGATCCATTTTCTGCTAGGTAATTTCACTGCAGTGGGCTTTCAATTTCAGACCTGTGAGAAGTGAGATGGTTTCAGTTTCAAGGGTTAAGACAGGGTTGGAATAGGATCACCAAAAACCCACCCCACACAACCCCTTTGTCATCACTACTTGGAAATCCAGAGGTTGTGGGGATCGGGATGGGGTTGGAGTTGGACAGCCAGAAGTGGTTCTCATCTCACTCTACCGATCACCACCACGATATCAACACATCACAATTTTTTATTTTTTTCGCTAGTTATAGAATCTCTCTCTTTATAGTTTATAATGAATGAGGAACTGAAAGCAGAAAATTTTGCAACTGGGAACTCAAAAGTGTTGAAAATTACTTGACGGTTTATTGCTTAGAGGGAGGAACCAAAGAGGTGAAAAATTACCTTATCTCTTTTCTTTTTCCGATTAAAAAAATTTCCTCGGCAACTACAGAACGTTATCTCGTCTCTTGACGATTTCTCACTCTCTCACCCTCTCTTTCTCTTCTTTGGTCAGATATTAAGAGAACATGCAGCGAACATTGAGGAGAAGAGAAGAAGAAGAAACATCACTTTATCTGGGAGGGATGTACCTACCAAGAAGTTTTGGGTCGACTAAAAGCGAAACCCGGAGTGAGTTCAGAGGGCTTCAGGAGTAGAGGCAAGGTCGGATTCTCGGAGTGAGTTCAGAGGCAAGATCGACTTTCCCGGAGGGAGCAATGTCGATCCACAAGGTCATCCAACTGAAGGCAAGAGCGGCTCCTTCTCCTTTGGAATATGATGTTAGTCTTTATCAAAAGGAGGTTTTGAGGTTTTTATCGGGAACAATTTCTTTTTTTATTTCCTTGAAGACCATCTTAGGATTGAAGTAACACCCAAAATGTGTTACCTCGTTTTTGTTCTTGAGATGATATTTTGAACTGGTTCATTTCTTGGGCATAAAAATGAGAGAGGAATT
>NC_056569.1:29142795-29160421 GCF_013358625.1 Macadamia integrifolia | reverse complement strand
TTTATATGATTAAATAGAAATAAGCGTATACATCTCCATGCATAAAAGAACTTGGCAGAGCCCTACGTGGTAGATTGCTTGCCTTTATTGTTATTTTACACTCGTAAAATACAAATTATAAGGCTCTATAGATGAAGAAGAATAAGAAGAATGATGGTGAAATACACACACATGCACAAACATACATAGCTCTCTCTCTCTCTCTCTCTCTAAGCGTAGTTGCATATACCCAGTTCACAGGAGTACCCTTTCTTGCACTTGATGTTGCATTGCCCACAATGCTTCTTGTTGGAGGAAGGGTTGATACATTTACCTCCACAACATATCTCATTGTACTTGCACTTCTTCCCACAAAACCCACAATTGAGTCTGTCTGTTTTCACATTGACACATTTCTTGCTGCAGCAATCAGGTCCTGGGCTACCCCTAGCTCTACATATCCTAGGGTATTTGTTACAAGTCATTTGCTGCCTAGGGTTGCTGCTGTAATTTTGTTTCAGGAACCTACCCTACCCATTCCCCTCAGAGAAGATGATGGTTGTTCACCATTATCTTCTACTTCTACTTCTCCTTCTTCTCTTGGCATTGCTGCTGTGATGCCTATGACTAAGGCCATGGCTACTGCAAGAACAAAGAACACCTTAATCAACTTCATGGTTCGTGAGTGAGGAGTAGAAGGAATTGGAAATTAGAATGAGGGAAGAGGGAAGAGGGAGACAAGAGGGTATAGATGAAATGAATGGTGAGTCTGAAGAGTGAGTTTGATGGATTTATATAGAGAAGTTGGCAAGAGAGAGTTGACATGAAGGGCTAAAGAGGAGCAGGTGGGCATACCGTTTACGTTTTGCATTTTTCTTTTAGTGGGTTGGTCTAATTCAATGGCTACGTACTAAATTATGAGACCAGAATGTCATTCAAAAACCAAATGAGACTAAACTTCTTACTAAGAACAGCAACAGCTAGCAAGGTTAGGCAACATTTCATTAACATCAATAAATTCTTTTGTAGAAATGGACTAAGATAGACTGTTGTAGCCTCTGGCGGTTGGAAATCCTACATACGATATTTGTGTGGAATAGTGGAGGGTAGGCTAGCCCTAATATGGGGTTGGAGGCCCGGAGGTCCAAAGGTCGAAGCACAGTCTGGTCTTTTGAGATCCGTCCAACCAAATTTGGATTTTAGATCCAGTTTTCATTCACCCATTGTGAAGGAAGAATCCCCTCGTCATTGACTATGGTAGTCTGGTTGAAATAGGGAGGGATGTGTTTTCATTATGATGACACTGGAGTCCAATCACATAATCAAATCACTAGTGACATGGGGATCCTTCCTTCTCCCCCTTGTGAGAAAATTTTATCCCAAATTTTAAATATAACATTTTGAAGAGAGGGATCTTCACACCAAAATGTGGGGTGGGGAGGGGGACCTCCCCCACGGGAAACAATTTCATCACCAATGTCAGTGTGAGTCCCAAATGGCTAGATTGTGAGAAGACATATTGTGTATGCATCCTTCAATGTTGATGTGGGAATTTTTTCCCCAATTTGAAATATATCAGAAAAAGTTATGAAAAGTCAAAAGATTAATGGAAATGTTTTCATCACTTTAAAAAGTACAAGAGATAAGTTAGATTAAGTTAAATAATTAAGGTCAAAATAACACGTAAAGTGTATCTAATACTTTAATCTGATGAAACCCTACTAAACTAACAACAGCATTCTATCTCCCTAAACAAGTTACAACGACTAGACAATTTGTTAATAATTTGTTATTAAAACCGGATTGCTGCGGCCTGGACCATCGGCCGGTTTGACAGTCCAACCATGAACCATCTATCAGACTATCAAAGGGCCCTCCAAATTCCGGTGGGCCCATCAGCATGAACATGGGGCCCACATTCTAGATGAGTCAGATGAGGGTTTGCTTAGTCAACAGAGATGAGTCAGATGAGGTTAGCTAAGTATGCTCTAAAGAGTTGGAATTTTTTTTGGGAGAAGCTAATTTTGCTGTCAAAATGCCAAACTTTGACATCTCAGAAGAGAACAGAAGAGAACTATCTAGCTAGGTTTGGCCAATTCTGTTTGGGCATTGAATCCATTGGTTAGGTACGTACTTCTCCTGTTAGGCTAAATCCATCTTTGCAATTAGTTTCCTCCCTTCTAAACAAGTTTCTTTGACTTAATTTACGTTGCCAATCCTAACTTCTATCTTCATGAAGTCCCTTCCCTTTTCCCATTTACGTTTTATTAATGTACGACTTTGGTCCATAATCCATAAATAAATTTTATAAAGATGGTTTCTCGAAAGTCAAAACCACAAAACAGCCCTGATCCCTGTAAATATACTAAAAAGCAACAGCTTTGAGGACCTTAATCAGTGATGATAATATATTTTGGATCGAGCATATGATGTGTAATTCTAGCTGCATAAGGATGGATAACAAAGTGGTGAAACTCGAACAAAGAGAAATACCACAAAGCGACTATTTTCGATATCCGGGGTCAACCATAAACAAGAAAGGGGATATAGAAGTGATGTTTCTAATAGAATTAAGGTATGATGGACAAAGTGGAGAGGTGCATCTGAAATGTTGTGTGATCGACTTATTCCTTTAAAGCTTAAAAGAAAATTCTATAAAACTGTCGTGAGACCGATTATTATATATGGACCAACATGTAGGGCTGTTAAGAAGCGTAACATAGATAAGCTAAGTATTGTGGGGATGAAGATGTTGAGATGGATGTGCGGCAAAACTAAAAGAAAGAGGGTAATGAATAATAAGCTAGAACTGATTTTGGGAGTTGTCCCGATTGAAGACAAGCTCCAAGAATGTCGTTTAAGGTGATATGGCCATGTTCAACAGAGGCATTTGTATAAGGAGGATTGATCATATCCCGATGGAATGAGCCAAAAGAGTAGAGGCAAGCCTGAAATGACTTTAGATGATGTTGTAAGGAAAGACATGCAAAACTAGGTCTAGACTCTAGTATGACTGATAACACTTAAGAGAGTTGTTTAGAAGGCAAAGATTCATGTATTCAATTGGTTCGTTGTTCTTGCGGTGTTGCTTTTTTTCCCTCTCATAGATCCATGTAGCCAACCCCATTTAACTAGGAAATGTTGAATTGTTATTGTTATTGTTATTGTTGATATTTACTGTTTATTCATCCATAGTGAAGAGTCCCTTCTACCCAAAAAAAAAAAAAAGGTAAAGAGACCCTAATAAGTGAAGATAATATATTAAAAATTTGAGTTTTCCTTGACCCATGATGTGAAGAGAATCATTTTAATCATGGGGTTTGACCCTTTAATTGATTAAAACCTAAAAAATTATTTCGGAATTTCATTAGTTGGGACAAGAGTTAATGTTCGAGAAGTCATCGAATTATAGTATCAAATCATTGTAGATGAAGAGGTTCTTGTTTCACCCTAAGTGGGTTTCAATATGTAAAACTCAATGAAGTTCAAAAGAAAAGAAAAACTTCAATCATTCCAACAGGGTATTTTTGTTGAAGTTGATGACACATTCTAACTCTTTAATCCTTCCAAAACATAAGTAATCAGACTTGATAACTGGATATTAGGTTGGGCCTAATATCCAATTATCGACTGGGTTGGGCCTAATATCCAATTATCAACTGGGTTGGGCCTAATATCCAATAGATTTAATTTATGGTCTAGTTTGTTCTTTTACTTTTTAGTGTTTAAGCAGGCTGCCCGAGCCCGCCAAGTCAAAAATGGGTTCTCCTTTCGCGTTGTAATTGAGTGGGTTTGGACTGGGAACAGCTGCGGTGCCCATAGCCCAAACCCAACCATGGATTTAGGTATCAGTTTGGTATTGGCCATATCCATCTATCCATGTCATACCAATACCCATCACTGAAACGGTATAAGGGTAAAAATGTTTTTTAGAAAGGTCTGGTATCAGTTCTTTTAGGGAAAAACTGTCTGCACTGGACAGTATCAATTCCGATACTGATACGATGGCCGATACCTACATGAACCCAAATTTTCTAATGTAGAGGAAACACCTCTTGGAGTTAAGGGTGAAACAAGGCTGAGTTGGGCCGGGTTTCTTAAAACCCTAACCCAACCCTAGGTTCTCAAAACTCAAACCAACCCTAACCCAACCCTATCGGGTTCATGCTTAGGCCCAACCCTACAGGGCTCTGGGTTGGGCCGGGTTGGGTCGAGTTAACCCTAGCTGGTCTTCTTAGTGGAATCACATTTCGATAAGTACGATTCAATTTCGATTTCAATTCCAATTCCAATTCCAATTCTTCAAACCACTTTGCTACCTTCAAATTTTAAAAAACAATGACCGTAACTGACCCTCTACCCCCTAAATTCCTTAAAGTGTCGGCATGTGCTAAGAGTCTAAAGAGAAAGGGTCTCCTTCTACTAATGAAGTTCTTTTGTCGGTCTTTCAAAATCTTAGGAAAGCTTCCTTGTCTTGTTTTGGATATTTTCTTCATTCATACAATAGGATGCAATGACATTATGATCTGAGTTAAATCATGGCCACAATGAAAGTTCAGGTTAAGAATTGTCACCAAATCCCCAAATGGGCCAAGCACAACCCAAAATATTAGGCAAGTGGAGTTGTTTCCCATCAATATGTGCAATGTTTCAGTGTGAAAAAAAAAAAACTCTCAACATTTTCAGTTCTAAATTTCAATAATTCCATTTACTACAATAAAGAACTCAAAAGTGAATGCAAATTCCAAGGACTCAAGGGTTTCTAGTTTCTACTTTCTGTGATTTTTGAATTTCGAAAAAGCAGAGGGGTTAAGGAGCTACGGTTTAAAAATATATTATATACTAGAGTGAAAAAACATTATTAGTTAAACACAATAATAATCAGAGTTAGACTCAAGGTGGGTTAGGGTTAGGCTGGGTTTTTTATGTCTCAACCCAGGCCCGACCCAACCCCACACAGAGTTGGGTTGGGTTGGCCCTTATAGTCGGGTTAGACAGGGTTCGGGCTTAGAGTGTATTATGGCGGATTCGGATCGTCAGGACTAAACTTACACCCCTACTTGGAGTGGTGGCTGCTCTTAGTCGCGGTAGAGTGCTGGCCTAAGTAAGGCCTAAGTAAAGGTCACATTCTCGACTGTCAGCCACTATTCTCAAAAAAATGTTTATCATAGCCATACACACCTCTAGGTTGACAAAATGAAGGGTCTATAACCATATAACTTCACTTCTTTCGCACGCGTAATTGCATCACTCAAAGGGCTGTGGTAGTTCTAACGGACGGGTTTGTAAGAAATGATACGGATTGACTATATGTCAATTTTCAGCCTCAAGTTCAATCATATGTTGTTCATTGTATGTGTACGAATCCTATTGATAGTTTTATATTTTTTTTATGCTTTATTTGTTATTAGGAAAACTTTGTTTAAGTTAAAACTTGACATGGAAACAAAGTATCTTGGGGTCTATCGCTTACAAAAATTCAGCTTGCTATGTGAAGCATATGTGTGCAGACCAAGTGAAATTACACGATTTGTGTTGATAGAGAAGGCACTTTCTAATGAGTGGAATGTGATAGTTTGGGTCTGATTCAATTCATATGGAACCCCTTTAGAACTCCTCTTTTAGATTTCTCTCCCTTCACCCATGACATTATTCACCTATCATAACTTTGTTGAATGTCATTTTTCTCACATGTTGAATGTCATTTTTCTCACATATGCCAAGAGATTAATAGCTCTACTGATTCTCTAGCTCGGAGGGCCTAGCTTGTGGCTTAGATGTCCGATGATTTGACCTATTTCTACTCCTTGGTTTCAAGAATGATGTGATTCAGAGGCCTCAGTCACACCACCTACTACTTCTCAATGATGCTTTCTGTTACCAAAAAATAATTGCTTGATAAGGCGATGCCTAGTCAACTGACTCAACTCCAGAGTCTCTGAGTAGGTCTACTTCCAGGTCAGTGAATAGGTCTACTTAATCTCTTTCTATCCAATCTCCGATGGTCACAATCCCCTGATCTGATCTCCCAGCACAATATCCATTTATAGAAGTCTGAAAGCTTGAAAAAAAAAATTTTTTGATAGCGCAGATGAAAGTCTTTCCACGCTTGGTCTGGTAACTTCATGGCTGTTGAGCAGGTACCATTCAAAGGAGTAGAATTGGGGCAGTTGATAAGGTGATGACAGTGGTTGTTCCCTCGACTAAATGAGAAAAACAAGTTCCAAAAGCATCTTCTATTCATATTGTTTTTTGAGTTTTTCCACACCATGTTTGGATTTGCCCCTTCTTCTATCTGGAATTCCCTACAATTCCTCGACTCCTTGAATACATTGAAATTTCATGCCTAGCCAATTTTTCACTCTACCTCCTCTTATTAACACTGTAGGATGTTCCAGCAAATTATGACCTTTGCCCGGAATGTGAGCACTTTCTTAGAAAATTTACTCCTTTTTTGGTAAAAAAGCTTTTTTGGCCCAACAAGAGTAGGTAATTTTCTAAGCTGATACTATGTTTTGCCACATGAAAGGGACCTTATGTATATCCAAAATATGGTCTAGATTGTCTACATATCAAATTTGAATATTAGATTCAACCGTGTATCTCTCCCTTGTATTGACATATTCCATTATATTTATGTATGTCCATTTCTTTTTAGAACCATTTCAGCATCTCTTTTTTTTTTTTTTTTTTCTCACTGGATGTTTCAAAATCTTACTTTGTCCAACTCTGTTATATCTAAAACTTGGCATATGAGAAGGGGACCTCCTAGTCCACAAAACTTGAACTCTATCCAATCTACCATGTGACAGGTATTTGTCCCAATATTTATGTAGACCTAGTAGATTAAAACAAAAAATCATAAAATCATAAATACGATTAGGAAAGAAGATCCCTACCTGGTCAAGCACCTTACATCGAAAAATAGGGATATAAAAAAAAACCACCCTACTCCTTGATTGGATATCTATGCACCTGCCTAATTGACCCCCATGCATGGGTATCCATCCCCATACCCTAGGATTCATGTGGGTATCCCTTTTTCAATTGATTTACGCAAAATTTTCCATCTCCAAAAGTCCATAAACCTTTTCTAGTAGTATTCACTTTCTTTTTACCAAAAAAAAGAAAGGTGATGCATCAAATCCTACCACTGGATACCAAGGAAAGTCAAAATTTCAGGCCCAAATACATTGAATATCCAAGGAGATGGTAAAAATTTTGGGCCTAAATTCTTTCTTATAGTCCCCAAATGTAATGGGCAATACCAGAGAATATACCGGTACGGGCTCTAGTCCACTCCAGCCTCACCACGCAGCCGAGATTTTAGTGCGGCAGCCTTGAGATGAACAGTGAGACGAACCAGAAAGAGACGGAGGCGGAGGCGGAGGCGGAGGCGGAGGTTGTGGAGCAGAACTCAGGCAAGGCTGCTCCGGCTATGGATAGTGCAGCGGTTACGAACCTGCGTTCTGTGTTCCACCGAGTCCAACTAGCAGCCGAGAGATCAGGGCGGAAGGCGGATCAGATCAGAGTGGTGGCTGCCAGCAAGACCAAACCTGTTTCTCTCATCCGCCAAGTCTACGACGCTGGTCATTGCTGCTTCGGCGAAAACTATGTCCAGGAGATCGTCGAAAAAGCACCACAGGTCGTCACTCTTCGATCTTTATATTCTCTTCCATATTATCTCTTTTAGACCCTAACCTATAGAAATTTTATTGAATTTTGGACTTTGGATTGAACTTCAACTGGGATTCACTTTGATTACTCAATTGATTAATTATTATACTAATGTGATAAGGAAAAAAAATTGATTGCGGGAAATTTTCTATATGTGCAGCTTCCAGATGATATCGAATGGCGTTTCATCGGGCACTTGCAGAGCAACAAAGTTAAAATGCTTCTCTGTATGTTCTCATTTTCAATTTCGTCCCTTACTTTCTTTTCGAGGCTTCTGAATTATTTTTTCAGTGATTGGATTAGGCCATTTTCTCAGTTAACTTGGTCTGTGTTTATTTGCACCCATAACTGCCATTTTTTCTCAATAAGTGCATCCAAAGTCTATAACACAACAGATGTTAACCTACGTGTTGTCTTCTGTTTGTATCATATGTTGTATCATACGTTGATATTTCTATTCTTGCATATTTAGATTCATTTAACTCTTCTGTTATTCACCACCTCTCTGTCTTTTGCGCTATTTCATTTCGAGCAGATACTTCTAGCTTTTTTAATTGCTTTCAGATTTTGTGTTCGAGGGAAAATATTGGTGAATTTTAATGCCTTCGTTGCTTACTATTTTGCAGCGTCTGTTCCAAATCTGGCCATGGTTGAGACTGTAGATGATGAGAAGGTAGACACATAATGGACATTGACAGAAGCATTAATTAATCTTGTTGGGTCTGAATTAGGTTTCTTCTCTCTTTTCTTCTGTGGAAAAATTTAGTACATAGCTTAGTAGTTCATTTTGAGATGAAACATTTCCATTATTATTCTTGAAACTATTGAAACCTCGTTATTCTCGTTATTGATCATGCTCATCTAGAAGGTTTAAAAAGTTCTAATAGAGAAGATCAGGTACAATGCATTGGGTAGGAAGCTGATCCCTTGTGATTTCAAGTTTTTTTCATTTTTTTTTTTGGGGGTCGGGGTGATTTGCGGGGAGTAACTTCAACATATCCAGCATGTTTTATAACATAAATTCCAAGACCATGAAATAAAGTGTAAAACAAGATGAGCAGAACCAAGGAGATTTACTAATACAGAATGTGATCAGTCAAGCTTCTATTCAATTTAACCATTTAAATCTACTTCAATCTCTCCACAGTTTGGAGCTAAATAAGTAATTTTCTCATTTGCAGCCCAAGGCCTGATGAATGAGATAGTTTCTCAATCAAATTCTATAGAAGTCATTGTCCAACAATTAGGTGAAACATATTCCTTCTGTGTGAAAAGCTTTAGGATACAACCTATTGTCTCATGTTACTACTACCATCTAAGCTTTTTAGGTTCATCTTAATTTTTTTTAATCTCGTGTATTGAACGCCGGCCCTAGTGGTT
This sequence comes from Macadamia integrifolia, assembly GCF_013358625.1. Lineage (NCBI taxonomy): Eukaryota > Viridiplantae > Streptophyta > Magnoliopsida > Proteales > Proteaceae > Macadamia > Macadamia integrifolia. The sequence continues at coordinate 29,151,385 of NC_056569.1, read as the reverse complement.
ATTCAGTTTAAATCAAGAATCTTGTAAAATGGTTTAATGTGTCTTTTTCTTACAAAATTTTTTTCCGAGTAACTTATTACCCTTCAGTTTGAAGCTTTTCTTTATATTGAGCGATATATGTTGCGGTAATGCAATAATAGTGAGGTGGCAGGATTGAGTCATGAGTGGAGGGGAGTTCCATTGTGGAGTTCTTGTACAAGTAGAATACTTTCCTTATCTATCGGTTTAGTTTCAGTTTAAATTCTCTAATTGTAATCCTATATTAAAGCCTAGCTTCTCTACAGTTGTAAGAAGAGAAATAGAAAAATACAGTTCTGAGTTTATACCTCATACATTTCCTCTATGGGAAGAGTGCTCTTTCTTAGGATCTGAACTACTGACTTCTTTTTTTTTCTTTTTTTTTTTTTTAAATCTCTTACATAGAATGTAAAAGTTCTGGTTTTATTTTTTGTTACTTTTTGTGGTTGAAATATATTTTCTAATCACCTTAATGTACTGGCATAAGGTAACTGTATTTATAATTTCCTACTTGATGATGTAAATTTCCTATCAAAGTGAGTATCGGTTATGGTGGAAATTATGCTCTGCATATTGCATATTGTAATAATTAGCGAGAATGTGATTCTTCTCAAGGAAGTCTCACTAGTTCATCTAACTGGGAAAAGGAAAAAGGAAAATTTGCACATTTCTTTATCAGCATACATTTTCCATTCTGTTCCATTAGTGAACTACTTTTAGTTTGTTGTTTTCAACCTTCATAAATCCAATTTGCAAAATATATTTCTTTCGACTAGAAGAAGAGGAAGACAGAAAGAAAATGAATCAATCGGTACATTACATATCCTCAAAACTTCTCTCCCATTCATTTTTAGATCCATCATTCACTTTCAGATGTGTTACTGTGGATTCTTTGCTTCACAGATTGCAAATTATCTTGATCGGGGAGTTGCAAACATTGGAAGAAAGCCTCTCAAGGTTATGGTCCAAGTAAATTCCAGTGGAGAAGAATGTGAGTATAAGATAGAAAGCATATCCCAATATATCGAAGCCCACATAGTTGCCCTGTTGGGCTTAAGAATGAAATTTAAGTACTAAGCTTGGTGAAAAAATAAGATATTGCTGTTCTTTTCCCGACACTGGAGTTCTGTAGGTTGGGATGAATGTAGCATAGTTGGTGGGTCAAGCTATTATTTTTCCGTTTTGTATCCTTTTATTTTGTTTATATCTACATTCATGAAGTGTCAAACCCAAGAATCTTGAATTTATTTATTTATTGGCAGGGTGTAACAAGAAGCTCGAAATTATGGAAAGACACCATCATACCTTACAAATGGGGTGTTCTAATCACCTAAGGATTAGGGTTAGAAAACCTCATGTAAATCCAGAATCGTAGGAAGCAGGAACCAAAACAAGCAACTGAGTTTTAATTAAACAAAGAAAAGTGTGATGTGACCAAAACCATCCTGTCTCTCGCAAAACTCAAACAAGCTCAAGGCTAAATTATTTCTCAAATTATTGGGATGGTATGATAGTAAAACCCTATGTGTGCCATGTCCAAAGAACCATGCACACTAGACAATCTATACTGTCAGTTACAGATATCTTCACAACTTTTAGTTCCATTATTTGTTTGACTAGCCACTGATCCATATATGGAACCATTACCGGAATTTTCTTTCATCCAATCAAATTCTGCTCACTATTCAACCAATAACTTTTGTGCCATTGCCCACTAGTAAGTTGGCTGACTGATTGATATTTTATTCATTATGTTGTCACATTTAGAGTGTTGCATCAAGGTCATGTCTCAATTAAAATCTGCAACAAAATCCCAATGAAAATAGGAAGCTCCATTTCAAGTTAAAATAATTTTGTGGTCTTCGTGCAACCTTGCTCAAAGTATTTAAGCTAATTAACTGTTTTCTGGCTTGCAAAGAGGTTGTGTGAATTGACCAATTTATTTGTCCATGTGATTTCACTGCAGCAAAATATGGAGTTGAACCATCAGGGTGTGCAGAACTTGCAAAGCATATTAAGCTTGGATGCCCAAACCTTGAGTTTTCTGGATTAATGACAATAGGGATGCTGGATTACACATCAACTCCAGAGAATTTCAAAGTGATGATTCTGGAACTTGTCCCTAGTTGTTTAATTCATTTCCCAGATCATGTTACTGTGTTTTTCTGATGCCTTGTGTTTATATGGTTGAGTTAGACAATGTTAAACTGTAGGCTTGAAGTTTGCAAAGCACTTGGAATAGCAGAGGAGAGCTGTGAGCTATCAATGGGGATGTCTGGTGACTTTGAGCAAGCGGTAAGGATTGTATAATTGCAGGTTAAAAAGTTTAGTACAAGCTGACAGCTACGAGGGAATGAGCTTGTAGCTCAGTGGTGGCAGCCTCTGGCGTAAGACAAAGAGGTCTTGTGGGCGACTCTCCATTCCGCCCCACCTCTATCTATATATATCCCCCCCTGCCTATGAGCCCCCAGCCAGCTGGTTGGGTTATCCCATTAGAAAAAAAAAAAAACCCCCCAAAGCTGATAGCTACGACAATCATAGATTGACATTTATGAGCACATATCAGGATCCAATCCTCGAATTTAAAATGAAATGATGAATATACAATAGGAAAACAGATTACTGCTAAATCCCTGAATACTTTTTGACACCTAGGGATTCTTTCTGATTGTTTTTTTTTTTTGGCAAAATTTTTTGCCTAACTGGAGCAGCAGTCAGACGATTTAGTTTGACTAACTAATGGAACCTGTGAATTTCTGCAGATTGAAATGGGCAGTAACAATGTGAGAGTTGGTTCAGCCATATTTGGACCTAGGGAGTATACCAAGAAGTAGGCCAACTAGAAATCTTCAGGTTCTCGGCTTCTTCTAAGCTTTTAATTCGATGTGGTATCTTCTTAAGTTGTCAGTTTGTTGATCCTTCTATCGCATCTCATGGGCAAGCTGGAGGAGAGAAAATGTTTGTGTATTTGGTAACTCCCAGTATTGATGTTTATGATCTCTCTTTATTTATACTGTATGACTGTAATCCACAGCTTGAATTATAGCCTCTAGTACTCAGATTACATTGAACACAAGTAAATAAATTGGTGAAAATTTTCTATGATCCCAAAAAAATAGTGAATTTTTGTTCCCCTCTTCTCCTCCTTCCTTTTCAGTCCTTTGACATAAATTACTGGACCTCGTTGGAGAAATTTCCATGCCTTCTTTACTCCTTATAGAACGAACTTTGGAATTGATTATTCTACTGCTTCCCATTTTATATAAAAAAGGTGGAACATTACATAAGATGTTTTTAACTGGCCGTGATGATCATAATACCCTGTTAAAATCCTAAACCTAGATTGTATCATAATTTGGTTCTGTTTTGATTTGATGCTTTTAAAATAGTATTCGGTTCGGTGTTGGTTTGAACACAATGTCTTTTGATCCAAACTAAATAATTGAAACTAAACCGATTGACACCCTTAAATATGACCCTCTATATCAACATGGCTATTTTCCATTTTCTGGGAAAAATGCCAATTTCAGTCCAACCGCTCCATAGTTTGGTGTTTTCATACTGTTATTCATGTAGAAACGCAACCCTAAAACGATGCAGAAGATAATGGAAAAACGAAACAAACAATGCACACGGATTTTACGAGGTTCGGCAAGGTTGTCTACGTCCCCAATGAGATGAAATCTTGCTTCACTATCAATGGAGAATAGGGTTACAGCGCTCGTCCTCACACCTCTCAGTATTGCTTGCATTACAGAGAAAGAAACCCTCGCTACAAATATATAGCGAAAAAACCCTAATCCGAATAGTACACAATTGCCCTCAAATAAAAAATTCGAGGGGGACCGTCGTCCTGCCTGTCTAGGTGCTGCACTAGTACTCCCTGGATTAAACTGCGATGGAATACAAGACATCATACACCAACAATCTCCACCTTGGCTTGAATTCTGTCGAGCCTCCTGTAAAGATAACTTGTATACGTCTTCATCATTGTACCTCATTAGAGGTACAAACCCACACCTGTTTGGTGCGTCCCTCATCTTCAACAATGAATAATATTAATCAAGTCCAAACATGACTCAAACTTCTCTGTAGTAACTGGCTTTGTAAACATATCTGCAGGATTGAGATCTGTATGAATTTTTCTCAAGTGAATACTGCCTTCTGACACAAGCTTCCTGCTATCTCACATCAATATGCTTTGTCCTTGCATGAAACACTTGATTCTTTGCAAGATGTATGGCACTCTGACTGTCACAATATAACACTGTACCTCCTTGCTCCAACCCCAGCTCACAAACCAGTCCAGCCAACCAGACTCCTTCCTTGGCAGCCTCAACCGTTGCCATGTACTCTGCCTCCGTAGTGGACAATGCAATTGTAGACTGAAGCATCGCCCTCCATGATATAGGTCCACCAACCAATGTAAACACATACCATGTAGTAGACCTCCTCTTATCTAAATCACCAGCATAGTCAGAATCAACATAATCTGCCAATTCTGTAGAACTTCCCTTACCACTGAACATAACACCTATATTTTTAGTCTTGCTCAAATATCTGAAGATCCACTTAATTGCATTCCAATGATCCTTCCCTGGATTACTCATATATCTTCTAACAATACTGACTGCATGAGACAAATCCGGCCTGCTACAAACCATAGCATACATGAGACTCCCAACTGCGCTAGCATAAGGGACTTGAGACATCTGCTCCACCTCCTCATGTGTTGTAGGGCATTCCCTTTCAGATAACTTGAAGTGGCCAGCTAACGGAGTGCTAACCGGCTTAGCCTTTTCCATATTGAAACGCTCTAGCACCTTTTCAATATACCTCTTCTGAGTTACCCAAAGTTTACCTGCATTTCTATCTCTAAGGATTTCCATGCCAAGGATCTTCTTAGCGGCACTAAGATCCTTCATCTCAAATTCAGCACTCAACAAAGACTACAAAGAGACTATATCATGTTTGTTCTTTGCAGCAATGAGCATGTCATCAACATAAAGCATCAACAAAATAATGGAATTATCACTTGACACTTTATAATAAACACAACTATCATACTCCCTTCTTGTGTAGCCAATCTTCATCATATGAGAATCAAAGCGTTTGTACCACTGCCTAGGAGATTGCTTAAGGCCATAAAGTGACCTCTTAAGCAGACAAACATGGTCTTCCTTTCCCTGCACCTTGAAACCTTCAGGCTGCTCCATGTAAATCTATTCCTCCAAGTCACCATGAAGAAATGCAGTTTTCACATCAAGTTGTTCAAGCTCTAAATCATAAATGGCCACCAAAGCAAGTAGTACCCTGATCGAAGTGTGTTTCACCATCGGAGAAAATATTTCATTGTAGTCTATCCCCTCCTTCTGTGCATAGCCCTTGGCTATAAGTCTGGCCTTATACCTTTCACGCTCCTTCTCAGATGCTGCCTCTTTCTTACGAAAGACCCATTTACACCCAATGATTTTTCTTCCCTTGGGTTTTTCCACAATCTCCCAAGTCTTGTTCTTCTGTAGAGATTCCATTTCTTCCATCATAGCTGTCATCCATTTATCATGTTGTGCATCACTCAAAGCATCATGGTAGGAAGATGGATCACTTGTACCTACAGTTAGGGCATAGGCAACCATGTCCTCAAACCCGTATCTCATAGGTGCTTTGTGAGTACACTTCCCTTTACCCTTTGCCATAGTATAGGGAACTTCTACTGCTTTCTGTTGTCCTGGTAAGTCATTTGATGACTCATTCTCTCTTATTGTTTCTAACTCACCTAACTCCACCTGCACAGTAGAATCTTCTTTATTTTCATTAACTGCTTGTGAATTGTAATTTGACTTCACTATATGAGACTCATCAAACACAGCGTCTCTGCTAACCACAACTTTCTGTGAACTTGGATCCCACAACTTGAATCCCTTTACACCTTTCTTAAAACTAATAAAGATACATTGCCTAGACTTTGAGTCTAACTTGGAACGATGCTCACTCTCAACATGCGCATAGGCTGAACAACCAAATATTTTTATAATAGAATAATCTACTGGCTTTCCTGTCCATACCTCTTCAGGAATTTAACAATCAATCGCCTTTGATGGAGACCTATTGATGAGGAAATATGCCATGTTCACTGCTTCTGCCCAAAATCTCTTGCTCAACCCTGCATTCAACCTCATACTCCGAGCTTTTTTTAGAAGTGTTTTGTTCATCCTTTCAGCTACACCATTTTTCTGTGGTGTCTTTGGAACCGTGAAGTGACGTGTAATCCCTTCAGTTTTGCACAATTCTAGAAACGGCTTGTATGTGTACTCTCCTCCATTATCTGTTCTCAAGTATTTGATTTTCTTTTCTGTCTTCTTTTCTACCTCAGCCTTCCATTCCTTAAATTTAGTGAACACCTCACTTTTATGCTTTATGAAGTAGATCCAGACTTTTCTTGAGTAATCATCAACAAAGGTCATGAAGTATTCTGCCCCACCTTTAGATTTTGTTGTTGAAGGACCCCATACATCGCTGTGTACATAATTAAGCACCCATTTACTCTTATGTTTTATAGTTTTGAAACTAACCTTGCACTGTTTTTCGAACACACAACACTTGTAGAAATTCAGTTTACAAGTTTTTACTCTCTTCAACATTTTCCTTTTATGAAGCTCCATCAATCCTCTTTCTCCCATATGCCCTAACCGCATATGCCACATATAGGTATCATCTGTATCAAATACTGCATCTGTAGTCACAGATGCTCCACCTATAACTGTGCTCCCTATGAGTCTATATAGGTTTCCTACTAACTGTCCTTTCATGACAACCATTACACCCTTAATAACTTTGAGAACTCCACCTTCTGCTATGTACTTACAGCCATTTGAGTCAAGTGCTCCCAAAGATATTAAGTTTTTCCTTAATTTTGGTGCATGTCTCACATCTGCTAGGGTTCTTACTATCCCATCAAACATCTTGATTTTGATAGTGTCAATCCCAATGGTCTTGCATACGGCATCATTCCCCATTAGGACAGACCCACCATTATATGGTTGATATGTATCAAACCAATCCTTTTGTGGACACATGTGATATGAACATCCAGAATCTAAAATCCAAGAATCAGAAGGTTGATTCTTACCTGATGATATAGAGAGTACATCTCCATCTAAACTGTCAGCTACTCTAGCTTCCTCAGATGCCTTATCTACACCTTTCTTCTTTAAGTCCGCCTTCCTCTTCAAGCACTCTCTCTTCAGATGACCTTCCTTCTTGCAATAGTAACAAGAGACCTTTGTCTTTGTCCCTTTTGATTTCGATCGACTCTTCCCAGATCCTTTCTGATTTGATCTCCCTCTTTCCTGCTCCTTGTCACATCCGAAAAAACATTCTCCTTGAGATTTTGTACTACTGACCTTCTTCCTTGTATCATTGGACATGAGGGCAGCTGCGACTTCATCCATCTCAAGGGTCTCATTCCCGTACAAGAGAGTCGTTACTAGGTGATCATATGATTCTGAGAGCCACGACAGTAATAGTAACGCCTTGTCTTCGTCCTCGATCTTAATCTCCAGGTTTGCAAGTTTACTTACGATCTGATTGAACATGTTAAGATGCTCTAATAGATCCGTACTTTCCTCCATCTGTAGATAATACAATTGCTTCTTCACGAACAATTTGTTCGTTAAGGACTTCGTCATGTAGATGCTTTCAAGTTTCACCCATAACTGCGGTGCAGATTCGATACCCACAACATATTGTAAGGCATCATCAGAAAGATTTAATCAAATAGCACTTACCGCCTTTTCCTCCATCTCTTCCCAATCTTCGTCAGTAATTTTTGCAGGTTTCTTCTACTTTCCCAACAACATTTTCGTCAAACCCTGCTGTATCAGAAGATCCTTCATCCTTTGACGCCAGAGGGTGAAATTGTTCTTCCCATTAAACCTCTCAATGTCATACTTGACATTCGATCCCTTCCCTGCCATCGTCATAGTAAAACCTAGAAAACGGAAACCTAGAGCTTTGATACCAATTTGTAGAAACGCAACCCTAAAACGATGCAGAAGATAATGGAAAAACAAAACAAACAATGCACACGGATTTTACGAGGTTCGGCAAGGTTGCCTACGTCCCCGGTGAGATGAGATCCTGCTTCACTATCAATGGAGAATAGGGTTATAGCGCTCGTCCTCACACCTCTCAGTATTGCTTGCATTACAGAGAAAGAAACCCTCGCTACAAATATATAGCGAGAAAAACCCTAATCCGGATTAAACTATAATTGTCACCCTAATCCGGATTGAATTACAATTGCCCTCAAATAAAAATTTCGAGCGGGGGGCTGCGCCCCCCTACACCCCCTGCTATGCAGGGGGTCTCCTGCCCCCCTTGCAACCCCCACGGCCCGCTAACTGGCTAGCGGGACCACCGTCCTACCTGTCTAGGTGCTGCACCAATATCCCTGGATTAAACTGCGACGGAATACAAGACATCATACACCAACAATTCACTCAATAATCTTTCTTGCGTGTCAATGTGCAAAGATAGCAACAAAAGCACATAACATTAAGTTTCATTGTTT
>NC_056569.1:29134681-29141289 GCF_013358625.1 Macadamia integrifolia | reverse complement strand
CCCCCCCCCCCCCCAAAAAAAAAAAAACCTTGGTTTACAACCCAATCTTTTTAGATGTTTTGCAACAAATGTTTAGTTTTGACACAACTTGAGATAAAAACTCACAATCTTCAAGATTTTCCAAGATGAATTGTAAATTCAAAGAGTACCCAATGAAAATAATAAAGACCTGCTCATGAAGGGGGAATCGCCACTTCATATCCTCATCCAAATAAGCTTACCTAGTTAGTGCACATATTTTTCCACATGACAATATATGATGTAGAAATTATGGGCATTGGGTAGAACGGTAACGCCTGACTAGAGGACACACCAAATTCCAAACTCAATTTTATCTAAATACCCTCCTTTATGTCCCTGCACCATGTTTCTACCAGGAAAAAAAAACCTATGAATTGGAATGCACACTCAGATCATCTTCTCATAGACCAACTTCAATTGCTGGAACATGACAATTGCTGGGTAGATCATGTGGTTTGGACTGGTCTTAAAACAGTGATCCAGACGACTGTAATATCACGAAAACTTAAAACCAATGTTTAGTGAAATATTCAGCAACAATGCATATAGCGACGATATTTAAAAGGGGGGAAAAATTCAAAAGGGGAGAAAAATCTATAAAAGATAAAACCCCCACCACTGTAGTATTAAAATTTTAAGGCGTTTAACAAGAAAAACTGAAGTCAGGAAGTTGTAATATGTTCCAAACCATACACATAAGGGCACCACTATCAGCAATATCCAAGTACAGTCAACAGATTATCTACATAAAGCTAATGGATACCAAGGGATATAATATGTAAGTCCAAGCCTTGATTGCCTTGTCATTTGTTTTCTCATTCTCAATTAGTTAATTGCTAACCTTCCAATCGCAGCGTCAACCCTGAGAGAACAACGTTTCACAAATGAGATACTTTAGAGCAGCATCAAGGAAAATAGAGGACAACAATATTCATACTCTTACCACATTAAGAAAAGATAGAAAACAACACAAAATCCTATCATTGTTTATAGATTGAGGTTCTCAATCAGCCCGGGAAGGAATAAGAAACAGTGGTTAGACATCAAATATGTGTAATATAAGTAAGAAGTGAAAATATCACCGATTGGCTAATATGATAGCAAGATTCACTTTTGGTATTTGTACCTCATCTCTGTTAATAAGACGTTAACTCAAACATACCAATAACCTAAGCAGATACAATGTAGCCAACAGCATGAAGCACATAAGAAATTTAAAGTTAATTTAGTTTAAGAACAAAGTCTATTTAAAAAAACATTTACAAGAACAGTGACAATAACACACAAAACCTAAAATAAGCCTACTCCAAACTACTTTATCTTTGGATTCACAAATTCTGTTCTTGCAGTCCATCTAGTTAGGAAAAAAAAATCTTCAATCAGCCTATAAGCAGCAAGCCTTCCTGTCTTCTCCCCACCACATATCGTCAATTCAGTATATAATGATATACAGATATCACTATTTTCAACAAGCAATTCAATTCTTATAATGCATCTCCTAACAAGTGACATAAGCATCATTTCCAAAAGCCCTTCTTCCAACAGCATAATTAAATCGAAGAGAATGTATGCAAAAACACCCAAGTAATTTAACTTTGATCCACCTGGAAAGATCTCAAGTAATTACAAGTGACAAATAAATTACATACCTATTTCACATCACCTAAGTGCATTAGTGCTAACAAAGGAAATGCAATTTTTTTGTAAGAAGCTAGTATTTTGCAATAAACATGCAAGGGATAATTCATGTCTTCACCCTACTTTTCCTTCATTTTGAATGCGAGCAGCTTAAAACATGATTGATTGCATTATGAGTTCAGCATCGCAATATCCAAGTACAGTCAACAGATTATGTACATCAAAATAAAAGATTATAAAAGATAGGCCCCCACCACTGTTGTATTGACATTTTTATGGTGTTTAACTGAAGTCAAGAAGTTGTAATATGTTTCGAAACCATAAAGGGCATCACTACCAGCAATATCCAGGTACAGTCAACAGAATACGTACATCAAAATTAATTAAGGGATAACCAACCAAGGGATATACTATGTAAGCCCGCTCCTTGATTGCCTTGTCATTTGCTTTCCCATTCTCAATTAGTTAATTGCTAACCTTCCAATTTCAACGTCAACCCTGAGAGAACAACGTTTCACAAATGAAATGCTTTAGAGCATCAAGGAAAATAGAGGACAACAATATTCATACACATACCACATTAAGAAAAGATAGAAAACAACAAAATCCTATCAATGTTTATAGATTGAGGTTCTAAATCAATCATATCGCATTAACAATTGAGTATACCACCAAGAAGCACCTCTTTGCCATTCATGTACCTAATTTTAAGTTTTCCTGTCCAACTTCCTCATCCTCAACAACTTCACTCATCCAACGTATCAAATTTGTGTAAGATAAGTAAGAAGTGAAAATATCATCAGTTGGCTAATATGACAGCAAGATTCATTTTCAGTATTTGCACCTCATCTCCGTTAATAAGACCTCAACTCAAACATACCAATACTCTGAGCAGATGGAATGTAGCCAACAATGTGAAACACATAAGAAATTAATGTTATTTTTTAGTTGAAGAACAAATTCTATTAAAAAAAAAGCATTTACAAGAACAGCGACAATAAACTTCCAATATAAAGGAGTATAGGACAGCACACAAAACCTAAAATAAGCCTATTCCAAACTACTTTATCTTTGGATTCACAAATTCTGTTCTTGCAGTCCATTCTAATTACGAAAAAAATCTTCAATCACCCTATAAGCAGTAAGCTTTCCTGTCCTCTACCTAACACATATCTCCAATTCAGTATATAATGATACAAAGATATCACTATTTAATTCTCATAATGTATCTCCAAACAAGGGAAATAAGAATCATTTCCAGAAGCCCTTCCAACAGGCTAATTAAATTGAAAATAATATAGGCTGGAAGCATGGCTCACTCTTATCTAAGTAATTTAACTATAATTCACGAGGACTGATCTTAAGTAATTACAACTGACAACTAAATTGCATACCCCTTTCACATCATCTAAGCTCATTAGTGCTTAAAAAGGAGAGGCAAACTTTTTGTAAGAAACTAGCATTTTGCAATAAACATGCAAGGGAAAATTCATGACTTCACCCTGCTTTTCCTTCAAGTTGAATGCAAGCAGCTTGAAACTTTGAGCAACTGCATTACGAGTTCGACATTGCAATTTTTAAAATTAAACAATAATTGTTCAGGGAAAGGGTACACAAACAAAGAGGAAACAATTGTAAATATATAGGAAAAATAACTTGAAGTGTAAATCTGGTCTAAAAATTATTATATCATATTAATACCTCTGCGTCCTGTTCTTTTTCTTCGTTTCTGCTTGTTCAATTCCACCATTGGCATAGAGTGGAACAAGACTCCCAACACAATTCTTTGTTCCAATTATTCTGTGTGCACCACGAATCCTTAGTTTCCTAGCACTCCCTCTACTGGGATCATACAGGACCAACGCATTGAAATCAATCTCGAGTATTAGTTCACCATTTTTTGAATAGTATACCGGTTTGATGTCATCACCATCCCTTAACACTGATTGTTCAATTGATAACTCTTTCACCCAAGAGTCCCCCATTCCATAATCCTTCATCACCCAAACCTCAACACGATCCAAAAATTGATAGAACGCACAGAGTTGTCCTCCTCGAACCCCGAGAAATGTCAAAGGGGTGACCTTATGATGGAGAACCCTTAGGGAAGGGAGGGGAAATCAGAGTAGAGATGGGGAAAAGGAGATCACACTCACACATTCATTCAATAATCAATTTGCTCTCTAAATCTTCAGTCGATTACAACCAATATATAGAAAAATAGGAACATGAAATTAGAAACTTAACTGAAATGGAAACTAGCCTAAATTAGGAAACAACTATAAAAAGGAAACCAAAGCAAGGAAATAAATCCTACTCCTACGTTCAAGTCTGGAAACTAAAAGCATGAAATAAAATACTAAGTAAACTACTAATTTTATTTCCAACCCTTGTTGGACCAAAACCCTGGGCTGGACCGGTTCTTCTTGGCTCTTGGCTTCCAAAGCCGGTCATGCTGGTCCAACCAAGAAAGGGCAGCCGTATCTGCATCAACTCTCCTCCTCTGAAAAGAACTCGACTCCGTCGAGTTAGGGAAAGGACCGAGGAGACCGTCTGAAGGAATACGCTGAATGAGGAATGATCCCACCATCTTCTTGAGCTTAATTTCAGGGAGATCTTTGGCAGGATGAAACTTCATAGTCTTGTTGGCATGCTTGAAGGCATAGGTATTGGCATAGCCACAATGCTGTACTTTCTTATCAAACAACCAAGGTCGACCAAGAAGGATATGGCACACCTTCAGAGGGAGGACATCACATTGGACTGTATCCTTAAATCCACCAATAGAATATATGACCAAGCACTTATCTGTGATTTTGAGATTAGTGTTGTTCACCCAAGCAACCTTGTAAGGATTAGGATGTGGTTCTGTATTCAATCCCAGCTTACGAACAGCGTCTTCAGAGACAACATTAGTGCAACTGCCTCCATCAATGACCAAGGTTAGCAACTGATCATTGCACTTCACACGAGTCTGAAAAATACTACTGCGGCGCCAATCTTCATTTTCAGTGGCCTTTTGAGTGGTCAACACATGACGAATGACATAAAAAGGATGTTGGTCTTCGTCACTGAGACTGTCATTGACTTCACCTGTTGCACGCTCTTCTCTTAAATCAACTGTGTCAGAACCAAGTTGCTCTTCGGGAATATATGGTATAGGAGAATCCTTATCAATAAAAGCAACCAATCGGCTGGGACATTGAGCACTGATATGTCCAAATCCATGGCATGAGTAGCACCGAACTGTAAATTTTGAAGAATCAGAAGGTTTATCTGAACCACGCCGAGGGGGGTGAGTATGGGTGAGTAGGCCGTGAAGATGACATTTCAGAGACATGTCGAGGTGGAGAATACGGCCGACTAGGTCGTGAAGAGGCCATAGATGTAGCACTAGCCTGTGGTTTGCTAGATGACCTCTCTTGGGTAGGAGATTGTTGCCAAACGGAACTAGTACCTCGAGAAAAAGTATCTGCAAAATTTTTTCGATTGTATGGGCGTTTCAGACTTTCCTCAACCTGATATGCTACTTGTACGGCGTCTTCGATGGTAGGTAGTCGACTAGATGCAAGGGCAGCACTAAGTTGAGGGTGCAAACCATTGCGAAATTGGGCTACTAAGACTTCTTCATCCCACTCAAAGTCAGAACGAGTGGCCAAATAATAAAATCTAGCAACATACTCTTCAACGGTCAAATTCTCTTGTTTTAACTGTGCAAACCTGAGATGCATGCGTTGCTTGTAATCAGAAGGCAAAAATCGCCGATTCATGACTTCATACATTTTAGCCCAAGTATTGACCAAACCAATGCCTCGGGTTCGGTTCTGTTGTTGTTGCTTGATCCACCAGACTTGAGCCGTGCCTTTCAGTTTGGCCTCTGCAAATAGGATCATTCGAGCCTCAGTCAACCCGTACCATCTGAAGAATGTATCTAAACTGTGAATCCAGTCAAGGTACAATTCTGGATTATTATCTCCATAAAAATCAAGGACATCCAGTTTTGTTGTTCTTTCTGCTCCATCATCATGTTTACCAGTCCCATATGGTGGTGGAGGTGGTGGTGTATGATGTGGTGGTGGTGGTGGTGGTAGTGTTACTGGCGGATCCTGTGGAGTGGTGTTGGAAGAATCCCCAGATTGAATGGGACTCTTTCCTTTATCTGCTGCCACCAAACGATCAATAAAAACTTGCATAGATTCCACCATTGTTTTTAGGGATGTGACCATGTTAGTGAGAACATCAAATTTTGTATCAGTTTCTCCTTTATAAGAATTCCGCTGTTGAACAACTTCACTATTGGCAACCATGGTGATGATTAACAAAATAGCACTCAAGAATATATGGTAGAATAGTAAATAATTTTTTTTTTTTTTTGGAATGGCAGAATTGCAATTACTTGAAATTCAAGTAAACCACAAAGGATATCAAGTGTGGTCAGGGATCTAAATGTAAATAAGAAAAAAATGAGGGATAGAAGGAATTAATAGATAAAAGAGGGGTAATTATGGAAAATCAGAAGAATTAAGGGAAGAAAAAAAAAACAAAAAAAACAAAAAGAAATCGTGTGGAAGAAAAAGGGTTACTGCTGGCCGACTGAAGGGGCAGTGAGGAGGAAAGAGAAAGAGAGATCCAGGGCTCTTTTCTTGGCTACGGCAAGTAGAGGCGGAAACCAAGGATCGCCGACTCCAACAATGGATCGAGACTTACATGGGGGTTGTGATCAGCGGTGGTGACTTCAATCAGCTATGGGGACTTCGCAATGATGAAAGTCGACGTGCAGCGGGAGGCGAGAAACTGGGAACCAGGTATGTCTCTTTGTCTTCTCTCTCTGTTTCTACTTCTTCTTCTTCTTTTCTTCTAGCTTCTATCTCTCTCTTCTCGACTTTTCTTTCTTCTCGGTTCTTTTTTTTTTCTTCTTCTTTCTGCTCCTTTTCTCTTCTTTTTTTTTT
>NC_056569.1:29091921-29134661 GCF_013358625.1 Macadamia integrifolia | reverse complement strand
ATCACTCTCTCTGCTGCTTCTCCGACTTCGACCTCGACTTCTCTTTTCTTTTTCCTTTCTTTTCTGCTTCAGTTTCTTCTGCTGCTACTTCTTGCTTATCTTCTCGCCTTATTGCTTTTTTTTTTTTTTTTTTCACTGTGTTGTCAGTATCGGTGGAATCCGACACAGAGAATGGGAAGGGAAGAAGAAAGATGGGGAAGGAATAGGATCCTTCGGCTCTGATACCAAGTTGATGGAGAACCCTTAGGGAAGGGAGGGGAAATCAGAGTAGAGATGGGGAAAAGGAGATCACACTCACACATTCATTCAATAATCAATTTGCTCTCTAAATCTTCAGTCGATTACAACCAATATATAGAAAAATAGGAACATGAAATTAGAAACTTAACTGAAATGGAAACTAGCCTAAATTAGGAAACAACAATAAAAAGGAAACCAAAGCAAGGAAATAAATCCTACTCCTACATTCAAGTCTGGAAACTAAAAGCATGAAATAAAATACTAGGTAAACTACTAATTTTATTTCCAACCCTTGTTGGACCAAAACCCTGGGCTGGACCGGTTCTTCTTGGCTCTTGGCTTCCAAAGCCGGTCATGCTGGTCCAACCAAGAAAGGGCAGCCGTATCTGCATCACCTTACAGTCAGGCAGTAGCACCTCTCGATACTTCTCGTCTTGAAGATCAATGGAAATGATAAAACTGGAGCCTATGGGATCAGGTCCCGTCTCTCGAAATGCAACCCAATGAAGGGCAGAATTTGCAAGAACCCCAAATCCGGGATTGTTGATGAGAAAGAAGGGCTTGGCCATGTACGGAATATTTCTCCATGAGTTGCTGCTAAGTGAGTAGACCTTCACCTCCGAATTGCTATAAGACTTAAAACGGCTACCAGAAAACTGCGCAATCCTTACCAGTTTGTAATCGTCGGATGTGGGGTCGTAACCCAATCCCAAATTGAAGGAATCGCATTTTTCATATGGGTCGAGAGACTCTGTAGGTGAAAAGGGTAGCTTTCGATGTCTTTTGGTGGAAGGATTCCAGAGGAACATGTCTTCCACAGAGTTATATATACAGAGCAGTCCGTTGCATGAACCCCCAATTTTGGTTTCCTGGTATGAATACTTCGGCGGCTTCAGCGGCGGAAGTTCGAGTTCTTCTACTGCTTGCATTTCACAAGCATCTAAGTCGACAGATTTGAAAGGGGAGCCTATGAAAATGAGGCTACGGTTGGTATCCTTCTCAATGGATCGGTTGAGGTGCATTTTGACGAAAGTAGGATCGGTTATAAGAGCACACCAGGATTTGCATACACACCTGAACCTTAGAAGAGACTTGACTGGAAGCCTTAAAAGTATGTCTTCGACGATGAACTCAGGGAGATTCTTCGACGATGAACTCAGGGGTGTAAGTTTGGGTCTGATGGCCCGAACCCACCCTTGGCCCACCCCAATTTCGATCAAGTACCGACCAAAAAATTTTGGTCATGAGAGTCGACCTGACACTGAAATTTCTGACCCTGAGTCATGGTTAGGGCAGGTAAGGGTTGATATATTTGGCATGCCCAACCTCCCCTAAACTCGGCCCTGATTTTTGTCCTTGATGTTGACCCTAGTTTTGACCCTGAATTTAACCTAATTTTATATATTGTTTAATATTGAGTCATTGACACCTCAAAACTCCTAATATATCTTCTCACCGATCTCTCTTGCTTTTTTTACCAAAAAAATTGTAACTTTGTATTTTTTTTATCTCCTCTGTATTTTTTATTTTTAAGTTATTTCATATTTTGTAAGGTCAAGGTCAGGATCAGGGTATACCCAACCCTTGATGGAAAACCAAGATTAGGGTCAATCAAGGTCATCCCGGCCCGACCCTGAAAAATCAAGGCCAATCAGGGCAAGTAAGGGTTGGGCTGAACCCTGAAGGGTAGGGTCAAGGTTGAAGTTTTGCGACCCTGAGTCAGGGTCAGGACGTGTTTGGGCCCAGTTGAGAGGACTTAGGGTTGGGCTAGGGTTTTAAGAAACCCAGCCCAACCCGGCCCTGTTGCACCCCTAATCTGAAATATGAATACACGACAAAAAGCTGTGAGTATGGACTAGGATCCCTTTGCTTTATGCGTGAGGCGGTGAGTGGGTCGGGTTGGATAATAAGGGACAGACCTGGTTCGTTCTCCTATTTTTCTGAAGTAATTTTGTTGCTTTACAATTTAATTTTTTTTTTTTTTATCAATAAGAGAGTTCTTTTATGATATGCCATTTGTTTTATTAATGGTCCATTCTTAGTTAAGTTTGCATATTATCTCTTATCCCTCCAAAGAGAAGAAGTGGCAGTTAGGAGTTCCTCTTCGCATCAATCATCAAGAGAAAATATTCCTAGCTAGATTTGGAATTGCCATTCACTTCCAAAAGTTTGCTCCTTCCTTTGGCATGTGTGTGCTAATGGTGTGACTTCTACTGAAAGACTTAGGTAGGTTCCTATTGACCCATCTTGTCTAAGATGTGGTGGTGGCGTGGTGCAGCATCAGAATCAATTGACCATGTTATACTTCATTGCCCTTTTGCCAAGGTTGTGTGGTTTGGAACTTCATTATCTCATCATATCCTTGATGATAACACTTTGACAATCCCAACATGGATCCAACAATGGCAAAGGTTATACATCTATGATAAGATGAGAGGGAAAAAGAGCTTCAGCTTGTGTTCCTTTATTGTTTGGGCTTTGTAGCTGGCCATAAATGATTTCATTTTCAAGAAAGAGAACGGGTTGCCGTCTGATGTGATTCAAAAAGCAGGGTCTTACAGAGAATGCTTGTGATGATGATCATCCTCCTTGCATGCCTATCAATGTCTATTGGTCTATTTCTCACGAAGAGATTAAAATCAACTCAAATGCTTCCTATGTGAAAGAAACCTCTGTTGGTGCCTTGGGATTTATCTTTCGTGAGCACCTGAATCTCCCTCTTCTTGTTGTCTCTGTCCCGACTAAACTTTCTTCTATCACTAGTGGGGAGGCTGAGGTTATCAAAGAGGGAATTTTGAATGCCATCAGCTTGGGATACTTTAAATTTCAAGTGGGATCTGAAATAGAGGTGATTAGGTCCCTCTCAGATCCTACTAGAAATGCTCCACTGGAGATTTTTTCTATTGTTGAGAACATTAGATTCATTTGCTCCTCCCCAATTAGTTGTTCATTTCACTACGTTCCAAGGGCAGCTAATGGTATAGCTGATTCCCTTGCTAGGAAAGGCATGTCCCTCCTGTGTAGGATGGTGTGGCCAATATTCTACTCATTGGCTTTTACAACTTCGTAATGATGAAGCCTCGTTTTGTAACCGGAACCCCATTCAATAAATTCCTCTTTCACCAAAAAAAAAAAGTTTGATATCTTGCTGGGTTTTGGTTTGAGTTTTTGTCTTTAGTTAAAAAAATCACAAGTTGATAAGAATTAGAAAACTAATATTAAGAATAATAGATGAGATTGAACAATGTATAGAAGAGTAAATATAAAGCTAATTAATAAGATAAATGAATTAATGATCATTCACTGATGCAATCTCGGAAACATGGAATTGAGTGTTCTAATGATATAGGGTGGAAAGTGTTGACCCAGTACGATACAAGCTCTTCAAGGCTCGGAGAAGGAGAAGTTCTTCAAAATGTCAAACAAAGGACAAACTCCAAATTCAATTCAATAATTCAACTCCTTCAAAAACTTCAATCCTACGGTTGAGAGTACGTATAAAAAATTAATCTAATCAAGGTAACCTATACTTAGCTAGGTTCCTTGGTAGACTATAGGTTAACCATATTTAAAATGACTTAATTCACAATTACTAAAACAAAATCTTCCACCAGGAAAAGCCAAAATTGGTATCTGGTTATTGTCCAATACCTTGTTTCTAAATTTGCTCCATCACCAGTTCATGGAATCTCTCTACTTTGCTCATCAAGACATACCATAATTAACCAAAGAGAGTTCCAGAAGCCCAAAATCTGATGTGGCGATCTCATTGATTGATTGGTTAGGTATTCTAAGTGTCGAATGGGTCAGTCTATGATCTAGGCCTACATCATTCATATTGGGTATCTTGGGACCTCATTAAGGTTTGGTATCTGACCTGAAGTGTGGAAGAGTTTACGATTCTATGGGTTATCTTAGCTAACCAATCTTTTTAACAAAATCATGAGCACAATGAAAATGCCAAATAATTAGAGGAGAAGCGTTGTAGTTCCGATTTACAGAATTAAAGGTAATATTCAAAACTGAATTACTATAATGCTATAAAAGTAATAAGTCATTCCATGAAATTGTCGGAGAAGGTTATTGAAGTCCACCTGAGAAAAGAAACTACTATCACGGAGAACCAATTTAGTTGTATGATTGGTAGATTAATTACATAAACCATTTGTTTATTCACGAGGTTCGTGGAAAAATTTAGAGCTTGCAAAAAGGATCTTCATATGGTCTTTATTGACCTAGAGAAAGCCTATTAGAGAGTGCCTACAACAAAGTCCCTAGGGAGTTAATCTAAAAGGTACTATAGAAGAGATGTGAGTCGAATAAAAATTTAAAAATGGTTAATGATATGTATGAGGGCATGGTTGCGAGTGTGAGAACCATGGAAGGTCAAAGCAGTGAATTTTCAACTACAATTGGTCTACATTAAGGATCAACTATAAGCCCTTATTGTTTACTCTTATCATGGATGATTTACTCAAGAACAACCAAAACGAGTTTCCGTGGTGTATGCTCTTCTTTGATGATTTTGTCTTTGTTTTTGTAAATGAGACAAAAGCAAGGATTAATGCAACATTATAGTTATGGAGATCTACTTTGGAATCGAGTGGTTTTAATATAAGTAGAATGAAGATAGAGTACATAATGTGTAACTTTAGTCACACTATAATGGATAACAAAAGATGAAAATTGAGGAGATAGAGATGGCACCAAGTGAGTCATTTAGATATTTAGGGTCAACTATAAATAAAGAAAGTGATGTAAAGAATGATATTTCACAAAGAATTAAAGTGTGATGACTGAAGTAAAGAGGTGGGTCTGGACTCTGGAGTGTTGGGTGACAGACGTACTCCTTTAAAGCTTAAAAGAAAATTTTATAGAATTGTCATCCAACCAACTATGATCTATGGGACGAAATTTTGGGCATTTAAGAAGTGTCATACGTACAAATAAGTTATGCATAGCAGAGATGAGGACGTTGAGATGGATGTATGGGAAAACTACAAAGGATAAAGTATGTAATGACCATATTAGAGTTGAGTTGGGAGTAACTCCAATTATATGATAAAGCTTAGAGAGAGTCATTTGAGGTGGTATGGACATGTCCAACGGAGGCCTTTGGATGTTCCACTGTAAAGGAGTGATCTTTTTCAAATTAAAAGAACTAAAAGATCTAGGGGAATTACCATATGAGAAGTAGTGAGGAAAGACATGCATATCTTAGGTCTTACCCTAGATATGACTTCAAATAGAGCTGATTGGAGGATAAGGATCCATGTAGCCGACTACAATTAGGTGGAATTTCCTTGAGCTGTTATGTTCGTCTCCTATTATTTTCCTTTGATTTTATTGTTCCTTTTTCTAAGGCATGGATCTATGTAACTGACCCAATTTAATTAGAATAAGGCTAATTTATTGTTAACTTGTTATAAACTCATCAAAATTACAGCATCCAAGATTTAATTCTTGTGCTTCACATTTGCTTAATGGTTTCATCATATTTCATTAGACTGTAGAGGAAGGACACCATTCCTATACTCATCTCAGCCTCACTTCTTTCTTCTTAACTTTTTTTTTTTTTTTTTACTCATTATTTATTTTTTGAAGGCCTTATTCTAGAAGCTAGGTTGCCTTTGGATCCCATTTATACTTTGGCATGAATGTTGTTGCTGAGATTAAGAGATCACTCACCTACCTCCTGTTTCTCAAAATTATGACTCATTTCAGTTCCACAATTTTCACACCACACCCTTGTTCCTCCTGTTATGGCTTGTCTAGCAGCCCCCTCTGAAGGGACTATCCTTTTACATTGTGCATTTCTTATGAAATAGAATTTGAACAGGTGTGTTGTAGAGTACCAAGTTGATGGTTTCCAGTTCCATTTGCTCTCCTACATGATGCATACACACAACGGTTTTGCTGCTTTTACTGGTGACATGGAAGGGTAAGTGCTCCATCAAAGTAATCTAGAAGATGCAGTTACTTAAATAAATTTAAGTGTTACAAGATCAAATTTTACCATATGTGTGGCTTAAGAATAAGAGTTTGCATTGTTAACTTGATCATATTTTTCAATCTAGTATGCACCAATATCTTTATTATACCTGATTTTTTTCACTCCAATGGTATGTGGCTTATCGGTGGTAAATCCCAGTGTCAAACATGGACACTAAGTCTTAAATATACTGACCCCAAAAGTCCTAAAATATTAACACATCACTAGTACTTGACTATCTATTTCTTATGCTATGATATATACATTTAGAATAATGGTTGATGTTACATAATAGATATGATGGTAAATGTCGAAACTATATAAATGAAATTAGAGTAACAAAATTAATTAAGAATTAAGAATTGTTCATCAGTTGCTTCTCCAGAGGAACTTTTAGAATCTTTGGCATTTTCACCTGATAATGAGATAGATTTGTTGGTTTCACCATATTAATCATATGAATAACCTTATAGTATTTAGAATACAATAATCATAAAAAGAGATTTAATCATGGGTATATTCCCTAAACCAATGTCAATAAAGTACTCCCTTCATAGATCTTAAAATACATAATCATATAGATTTACCATATCTATGATAATCAATGGGACACCCATGACATGAAGCATAAATGGGGATACAGAACTACCTGTATAAGTTTAGAAGCCCCACGAACCTCTATCTCATGTGGTTAAAAATAGATGACAATGAAGAACTATGCAAGTGGAGTCTCTTTACTGAGATCTTCTGCAGCCTCTTATTCTAGGGTTTCATCTATTTCTGTGCACTTGCTCTTGTGAGAAAGCAGTGCTCCCATAACCAATAAATCCTGCAGGAACCGTCAGTATTTTATTTATAATAGAATCCCTAAAACCCTATTCCACTCCCACAATGGAAAGAGTTAGGAGTTTCCTAATTAGAGTGAGTCTATAACTGCTTGGGCCCAATGGATCAATCGGTATCAGTTAAGTCTACATAAAAGTTCTAATAAGATTCAGATGAGAGAAAATCATTCCTTCAAATTTCAGACTAGCATGCAACCTCTTTGGTTAATCTCTCAGAAGAGTCCGAGGAGGAAGAGATAGAGAAGGTGATCCAACATGTTGGCAATATAGAGAAAGTGTCATATTTGAATAAAAAATAAAAGGAGCTTCATTGAGAAGACACTCAAGCCTCTGCTCGGCATAGGTTGAAGAGTCATGGTATTAGGTTTGCCCCTTAGTTTATTTGCTTAGCCGATTGGAAAACCTAATGCCTCGAAGATACTTTGAACATATCTTATTCTTAGAAATCTTGGGGTTTTTTTGTATCTTTGGGTTGTTGTCCCAATTTTGATTGGTTTCTTTACCTTGTAATGTTCTTTTTATTTTCCTCTCCCGGGTTTAATATATTTATTAATTCACCAAAAAAATTAATTAAGAATTGTCTATATGGTTATACTAGCTTGTGAGTATTAAACTGTGTTTGGGCTGCAAACCTTTTTATGTAACTTGGGTACTTCAGTATTTACAAGTACTTGATTAGGTTCTATGATCAAACTAGGGTAGCTTCTAATTTTTCTTTTTATTTCCCTCTTTATATATCTTTTGATGATTTTTTTATTATTTTATTAGAACGAAAAGGATGTACTACCAACCCCCCCCCCCCCCCCCCCCATCCAGAAATTTCAACATGGCTTATGATAGCCTTGAGACTCCCCTTTGTCCATCAAATTCCTTGCAGCCCCTTACTTGGCTAAATTTCATGCTCTGTCTCTCATGGAGCTCAAAAAGCTCAAAGCTAAATTGTTTCTCGAATCATTGAGGTAGTATGATCCCCTAATCCTTTATTTATAACTTCATAACAATCAATAGAGTTTCTACCAAAACAAAAAAAAAACAATCAATAGAGTAGCAAACATTTAGGGCCCGTTTGATAACACTTCTGCTGTTTCTGTTTCAAGAAACGGCAGAAACAGAAATTGCTGTTTCTGGAAACAGAAACAGGTAAGAAGGGTGTTTGATAATTCTTGTTTCTGGAAACAGAAACAGGTAAGAAGGTGTTTGATAAATTCTATTTCTGGGAACATTTCGGACAGAATATGATGTTTATAAGCCAACTACAAGTCCAATTGTAATTCCCACACCAAAGTCGAAAAACCCAAATATAGTACTGAAGAAACCCATCTCTAATCTCCTTCTGAGAAAGTCTCAAATCGAAGAACAAAACAGAAACCCACTTTTCCTTCCTCTGCAATCCTCAAAACCCATCTCCAATCCTCTCTCAAATTCTTCCCCAGATCAACATCAAAAACCACCAAATTGATAAAAAAAAAAAAAAAAAAAAAAAAAAAAAAAAAAAAAAACCATCTCAATCCTCTCTCAAATTCTTCCCAAATCACCATCAGTATACCACCAATTGATTAAAAAAAAAAAAAAAGAAAAAAAAAGAGAGAACAGAAGGAAACGAAAACCCAGACATGATCCTTTCGATCTATATCATCATCAAATAAAATAAAAGAGCATTAATTCAACCCAATCTTTCCTTCGGCATCACACGGAGAGCCAATTGGTCGACGATCGACGCCGGAGGAGAAGAGCGTACTGTCGTCGGTTACACAGGAGGAGCAGAGATATGGATGCGCAGTTGCAGGTCGTCTTCAACGATTGGACAGGGAGGCATATCTCGATCTTCGAATGAGCGGAGCTCCCCGTCGACGATCGACGCCGGAGGAGAAGAGCCTACCGTCGTCGGTTACGCAGGAGGAGCAGAGAAGTCCGGTGATGTCGGTTACGCAGGAGGAGCAGAGCCTGAACTCGCAGGGCTGCAGGTCGTCTTCTATTCTTGTACAGTGAGGCTAAACTCGCGATCGTCGAATGCTTGGAGCTCCCCGTCGTCGGTTACGCCGGAGGAGATCGTTGCTTCCTCGTCGTCGGTTATGCAGGAGGAGATCGCTGCTTCCTCATCGTCGGTTACGCAGTGGGAGAAGAGATCTCGGTGAATTGGGGAACCGTCGTCTTCAACGGTTGTACAGGTCTCTTCTCTGTCGATCTTCGAATGAAGGTCCCAATATGCACTTTGGATTTTTAAAAGGGTCGGGGTATCGAACTTTTTTGTTCCGCTTTTTTGTTTCGAGAAACAAGCGAAACAAGTAAAACTTGTTTCGTCATTCATGTTTCTTGAAGCATAAATTGTTATAAATTTCAATTTACGCTTCAAGAAACAAGTAGAACACAACACGTTTACCAAACGGTATTTATGTTGTTTCTGTGTTTCTGAGAACAGAAAATCACAGAAACATGTTTCTGGTTACATTATCAAACGGGCCCTTAGTCCCATTATTTATTTGACTATCTGCTAATCCATAGATGGCACTATTCCTGGCATTTTCTTTCATCCATTCAAGTTCTGTTCACTAAGACAGTTAAAAATGTTCAACCATTGGTGTCATTGCCTACTAGTTGCCTGTCTGATTGATTCTTTATTCATATACGTTTTCACATGTAGAGTGTAGCATCAAGGTCATGTCTCACTTAAAATCCTGCAAATTCCCAGTGAAAATAAGAAGCTATATATCGAGTAAAAACGATTTTGTTTTTCTTCGTCCATCCTTGGTCTAAATATATAAGCTATTTTTTTTCTTAAGAAAATAAAAATTCCTTTAATTTCTGAATTAAAGAAAGAACATCAATGTCATGGTTCATGTTGTTAACGTAAAAACATGTTGTTCATAGCCCTAGTGGTGAAACTATGTATAAGAAGAACCAAATTATTCGAAGGCCTAAGCCCAAAAATATGGACATCTAACAAAAGGGTATCGCACTCCAAGGCCACGATTTGGTGCTCCCCTCAAAAAATAATTCTTCTATCTCCTTAAGAGTCATTCCATATCTCTTCTATTCTCCATCCTTCGTCTTTTGCCTGCTTTATCCCAAACAGAATGCCCAAAGTGTTGCCTCCAAAACACGTCCTGTTATCATATAATGAGACACATTTATCTTAGTTTATAATGCATGTAGCTCCATCCAGCAATATTTTTCCTAGGGTCGGTGAATATATTAGTAATATTGGCATATTGCTTGGAATTAACATCTTATGTCTCTCCATAATTTGGTTATTAGGTATTGGGTCTTGGGTTATCTTTTAACTATTATCCGGCTTGCACAGAGATTATGTGAATTGACCGATATATTTATCCATGAGCTTTCCGGACTAATGGCAATACGGATGCTGGATTACACTTCAACTCAAGATAATATTAAAGTGATGATTCTAGTACTTCAACAATGTAGGCTTGAGGTTTTACAAAAATAGAACACTTATATCCAACTTTGAGTTGTAGAAAATTATTATTTTTTTAGAAGATAATAAAAAGAGAATTACTTGAAGTTCAGAGTTTGATCTAGATAATCAGTGTCCTTTATCAGGATTTTCCCAGACATGGCCTTGTAGGCTATAAGTTTAACCATATGGACTGCATTGTTGTTAGCATTTTTTACACAAAATGTGGGTTTAAACAAAATAAACTCTCCATTTCAATACGGAGAGGAATAGTGACACATGGCCACTTCAAAAAATTGTTAGGAATCATTACAGTTTCGAGCTCCGCAAGATCGCTCCAAATCTAGTGCACCTCCCATCTATGCTTGTTTCCTTCTTCTAACCCGAGAGGGTACGGATTCCTTGCGCTACCGCTTCAGTACCCTCTCCTGTCATTTCATAGTTAGAAAGGAGTAATAAGCATCTATTTTTGAAAAAATAGCAGTCGTCCAACCTGATATAATTTGAGACTTATTGGACCCAACAGTTATAATGAGCACATTGTTAGAAAAATAAGGCATTCATGTTTATGGTCAAATCTTGGTTCAATAGTGTTCACCTGAATGTAACTTGGTTTATAACCTATGTCATTTGCAAGCCAAAAATTCACCTGATTCATAATGATGCGAGGATTGGGGTTTTTGACCCAATAGTGACTATATTCCTATGCTTCCATAAGAAATAACATGTTATATAAAGGTGTTAAAAAAGGACACCAAGTCATTCATCAAGAAATTATTTGAGTTGAAAAAGTACATTATTAAGTTGGGGAAAGAAGAAAAATGCAAACACTCAGTCCTTAGCCCCAGACTCTTCTTAAGAATTCGCAGGTGAGGAAAATATGCTGAATGTTTTCCAACTCATTGTGACACAGAATCAATCCATTTATGCAGGATTTCTTTGGAAAGGATTCCTTGAAGAGCTAGTCTCCAAAAGAACATCTTAAATTTGGAGTGAATTTTGAGTTTTCAAAAACTCGACACCATTGAGAGAAAAAAGACAAGCAAGTACACCTATTATAACACCCGCTAGAATTAGTAAATTGGTCTTCAGATATTTAGCAACAATCTTAGTTGTGAGAGACCCCTTTTTTGAAAGATGGCACCACCATCGATCAGGTTCAAGGGATATGGGGTTTTGGATGATCATATTCGCGATGTTAACAAGTAGAATGGAATTAAGTAAACTTGTGTTCCATTGATTCCTGACCATAAAATTTTTAGTTTTTTTTTTTTTTTTTTCAAGATGTGCAGGGGGGAGCTATCACAGTATACCTATCAATAAAAATGTTACCAGACTTGTTACCATTTCCATCTATGTTACATAATTTCTCTCATTTACAGTCCAATGCCTAATGAATGAGAGTTTCTCACTGTCCAAAAATTAGGTAAAACTTGTTACCAATTCCATCTATGTTTTTTAGGTTCATCTTAACTTTTTTTAATCTCGCGTACTGGAAGTCGGCCTTAGGGTTCTCTCGGCTTAAATCAAGAATCCTGTAGAATGGTTTAACAAGTCTTTTTTCTTACAAAATCTCAATCCAAGGAACTCATTAGCCTTGAGTTTGAACTTTTTTCATTTTTAATAGTTTTACTATATAATAATAATAATTAATTAATTGATCAACTAATGTAAGATTGAGTATGAGCCCCAGTTAGGATCTATCAACTCCAATCAGGGGATATCTGTACCATGACTTTGAACCATTTGAGATTGCTTCTGGGTGGTTTAGAAATCAACATTTTAATGTTTCATGATTTTGAATATCAAATAAGAAAAATATGTTTCATGATCCCTCACTCCAGTAGGAGGGTTGATCTGGAATTGAAGTACAACTTAATATTCTGTTTGTGAACACATTCTCTGAATAGATTTGGATTGAGAACACATTCTGAAACTTTAATTCTTCTTTATTCTCTCAATTCAAAATACATAATAGATTCAAAATCTAATCTGAGAATGCAAACTTAACATAATACTCATAACAATGTAGAAGGGATGCAATATGATAAGATGGATGACGGGAAAAAATTATCTACTTGGATGATGGTAGCTTATAGAATATGAGAGCCCCAACTCCTTGTTTGTTTCTATTTTTTGATAGGTAGGGAGGGGAAATAAATAACAGCCAAAAGGCTCAAACTCAAGACCTCAAGGTGAGCATGGGCTTTTTTTGTGACAACTCACCAACTGCATTTTAGAGCCTCAATTTTTCATTTTTTTGGTTGAAATCAATTTCACGAAAGCTTTGTAACCAAAAAAGAAAAACAGAAATTTTTTACCAAAGCAGGGTGAAAGTAATGAGTCTCTATGTAACAAGTAATGGCACCTACAGAAGTGCCCTGTCATAAGTAGTATTTTTTTGCTTTTTCTGTTTTTCATTTTTAATCCATTGAAAGTTAGAGGTGCCAACTAACTCAGCTGGTCAGGTTGTTGGTCTGTTGTTGCCATGACCGGAGATCAATTCTACCTTCACCTTCACCTCCTCTCTGCCCCTTGCATTGTGGTGTGAACTAGCACCTTATAGTGCTTGTAGTGGAAGACAATCAATCTTGGTAATCTGGTCAAGCATTGCAAAAGTAACACAGAAAATTCCTGAATCCTGAATTGGAAAAAATAAGTCACTAAAATTTTCAGGTAAACCAGGACCAGAAATTGGGCTGAAATTTCAAATATATTCGAAAAGACTCTATGGTCGGCCCGCCGAATCTCTTTCTTAACGATTTTAAAGGGGAGCGTCATGATTCTTCTCATTTCATCAAGTATCATCGTAAAGCACTTGCTTCGTGCTATAGACTCAAATGTTATTATGAATTGATATATTTAATCAATTTATCTTTTAACCACAAATTAACTCAATAAATACTTAACTAAATTATTAGGATCAACCAAACAATAAACTTCCCCTATTCCACCCTATTCAGGGACAAATCTTTCATTGAATTTCAATAACTCCGCCCAGGAGCCGGTTAATACTTCATACAGTTACAGAAAAATTCTGGGCTGAACTAATTGTCAACTCCTAGCTCAAAACTGACGTGTTTCATCAGTCAAGTTGCACTCAACCAGTCAACCTTCAAAAGTTGTCCACATTCCAGAAACTAAAATTGAACAGCTTAATGTTTCAATGGATCAGCTGATCAAATCTGGTTCTGAAGTAGGCGCCTGCCTGATCCAGTGTCTATATTTGTTGTTCTGACATGCAAATTCACTTTTCAGTTGCCATTTAGAAAAATATATATTACAAACCCATCCCATATTTGAGCAATACAATGTATAGAATTCACAAAAACCTAGAATAATTCCTTGGTGAAGATTACAAATATGATGATTGATACATCTTAAAAATATGTCCTGTAGAATGGAGGATTCAGAAAGGCAAGGAATAATTAGTGACCAATTGACCACTGTGTCACATATAGCCATATAGGACTGTTGAACATTTTGATTGCAATTACATAAGAATGATAAGGGAGAACACCATAAAGCAAAGTATGAATAATTTTAGTTTAAATACTCCATTAATTTACAGTGACGAGAAAGACAAACCTCTCCTCTGCTTTGACCCAGGAAATGGTTTCTTTGTGGCAAACCACTGAATATCCAACTTCTCGATTCCCTTCAGTTCAAAAGCCATTCTACTAACCAAACGTGAATAGATGCTGTCAGCCACATGCCCCCTTTCAGCTTTCTCATGAGTGGGCACAGGGTTACAAATCTCAATAGTCACAAGAACTGATTCACAGGTCTATACACATCTCTATCTGTTTGTAGTTTCAGAGATGGAGAACTTTTGGAACTAGGGGCAGATCCATCAACCTTCTTCTCATCAGACATGAAGGGAACCTGCTCATAAACCTAGATTTTTAAAGCTTAATTTTGGCACTTAGGCCGGTTTGGAACATGACAAGTGAGCATAGCACCTTAAGGTCATGGATCTTTCATAAAAGACTACTGAAAGAATCACAAGCCGGCCGACTGATCCAACACTTCAACCAAACAGTCCAATGCTCCAAGGAGTCTTTCATAAAAGTCAATGGGGGAGGTTTCCCTGAGGCCACGGTGAATGGGCATCAGTTCACCATGCCTCATTGACACTGTACAATAGGAGGGGGGGTACATCAAGACCCTCTCTTCCTTCACCGAGCAATGATGCATATTTATAAAGTTGGACTGGTCTCAAAACCATTTTCCAAACGATTGTGATATTAGGAAATATAACAACCAAAGTTAAGCGAAATATTCAGCAACGATGCATATAGTGACAATATTAAAAAATAATAATAATTAAAAAAAAAAAATCTAAAGGAGAGAGTACAGATAGCTATAAAAGATAGGGCCCCCACCACTGTGGTACTGATATTTTTAAGGTCTTTAACAAAAAGGCTGAAGTCAGGAAGCTGTAATATGTTCCAAACCATAAACATAAGAGAACCATTATCAGAAATTTCCTAGTACAGTCAACAGATTATGAACTCCAAAAGAAGGGATACCAAGAGATATACTATGTAAGCCAACGCCTTGATTGCCTTGTCATTTGTTTCCCCATTCTCAACTAGTTAATTGCTAACCTCCCAATCACAACGTCAACCCTGAGAGAACAACGTTTCACAAATGAGATACTTTAGCTTACCAAAAATAAAATGAGATACTTTAAGCATCAAGGTAAATAGAGAAAAACAATATTCATACTCCTACCACATTAAGAAACGAAAGAAAACAACACATAATCCTATCATTGTTTATAGATTGAGCTTCTAAACCAAACATATAGCATTAACAATTGAGAGTATATACGCAACAGCTGCTTCGCACGAAGAAGCACATCTTTGCCTTTCATGTACCTATTTTAAGTTTTCCTGTTCAACTTTCTCCCCCTCAAAAGAACTTAAACTCATCCAACGTATCCAATGAGCTCCACATGTCCAACAATAGCCCAGGAATGAACAAGAACCAGCAGTCAGACATCAAATGTGTGTAAGAGAATTAAAGTGAAAACATCATCAGTTGGCTAATATGACAAGAAGATTCACTTTCGGTATTTGCACCTCATCTCTGTTAATAATAAGACGTTAACTCAGACATACCAATACCCTAAGCAGAGGAGAACGTAACCAACAGCATGAGGCACATAGGAAATTTAATGTTATGTAGTTTAACAACAAATTCTATTGAAAAAAGCATTTACAAGAACAGTGACAATAAATTTCCATTACAAAAGAGTATATGACAGCACCCAAAACTTAAAATAAGCCTACTCCAAACTGCTTCATCTTTGGAATCACAAATTCTCTTCTTTTGCAGTCCATTCCAGTTACAGGAAAAATAAATTCAATCAGCCTAAAAGCAGTAAGCCTTCCTGTCTACTCCCCACCACAAATCACCAATTCAGTATATAATGATATACATATATCACTATTTTCAACAAGCAGTTCTTATAATGTATCTTCTAACAAGGGAAATAAGCATCATTTCCAAAAGCCCTTCCAACAGACTAATTAAATTGAAAGTAATATATGCAGGTCACTACCTCACTCTTATCCAAGTAATTTAACTTTGATTCTGAAGGACTGATATTAAGTAATTACAATTGACAAGTAAATTACATACCCCTTTTACATCAACTAATCTCATTAGCGCTAAAAAAGGAAAGACAAACTTTTTGTAAGAAACTAGCATTTTGCAATAGACATGCAAGGGTAAGTTCATGACTTCACCCTACTTTTCCTTCAGTTCGAATGCAAGCAGCTTGAAACTTGATTGATTACATTACGAGTTCGACCCTGCAATTTTTGAGATGAAATAATAATTGTTCAGGGGAAGGGTGCATAAACAAAAGAAATAATTCACCACTCTTTGAATAGCATACCAGTGTGATGTCATCAAAATACCACTGTAGGAATGATTAAGTAGTTCACACAAAAGTCCCTTATCACCTATTGTTCGATAGAGAATTCTTTCACCCAAGAGTCCCTCATGCCATAATCCTTCATCACCCAAACCTCCATACGACCACCAAAGTTACAGAGCACAAAGTCTTGTCCTCCACGAACACCAACATAAGTCAACAAGGTGAACAAAGAGTCAGGCAGTGGCAGCTCTCGATACTCATCTTGAAGGTCAATGGAAACAAAAAAACTGCTGGAATAGTGACCAGGTTGCGTCTCTCGAAATCCAACCCAATGAAGAGCAGAATTTGCAAAAACCCCAAATCCGTAAAAGGGGTTGATTTTGAAGGGCTCGGTCATGTAACGGATCTTTCTCCATGAGTTGCTGCTAAGTGAGTAGACCTTCACCTCCGAAGGTACATGGTCACGAGGATACACAGAAAACTACGCAATCCTTACCAGTTTGTAATCGTCGGAGGTGGATCGTAACCCAATCCAAAAATATTGGAGTTGCCGTATATGCGTGGAGACTCAATAGGTGAAACGGGTAGCTTCCGATGTCTTCTGGTTGAAGGATTCCAGAGGAATACGTCCTTCACAGAGTTATAGACACAGAGCAGGCCGTTGCAAGAAACCCCAACTTTGGCTCCATCGCGAGAAGACTCCAGCGGCTTCAACGGCAGAAGATCGAGTTCTACCGCTGCTTACTTTTCACAAGCATCTAAGTCGACAGAGTAGAAAGAGGAGCCATAGTCTCCTATTAAAATGAGGCTAACGGTTGGTATGGTTTTCAATGGATCGGTTGAGGTGCATTTTGACGAAAGCAGGATCGGTTATAAGAGCGCACCAGGGTTTGCATACCCACCTCAACCTTAGAAGAGACTTGACTGGAAGCCTTGAAAGTATGTCATCGACGATGACCTCAGGAAGCTTCTTAGTCGGCAATGGCGTTACCTCGTCTTCGCTTATTTTCTCCTTCCACACAAATGAAAGATGGAAACGCAGGGCGGGTAATGGTGGATCACTTTGCTTTATGCTGAGGCGGTGAGTGGGTCGGGTCAGATAATGAGGATCAGACCCGGTTTAGTTTGCATATCATATATAAGTTACTTTAGACTTTTAGGCTGTGATTCGATTGGTTTGTATTTCCATTTTTGAAAATATGCATTGTCAATATAGAATGAAAACATTGTTTGGAAACATAGTTAAAATGCATTCTTAGTTTTAGAAAATACATTTTAACTACGTTTGGTAATCATCCAGAAAAATGTTTCTGCCTTTTTTCTATTATATAGGAACAAAAAAAAAAAAAAAAAAGTTTGGTGTCAACTTGGTGTTTTTCTATTTTTTTGGAACAAAAAGGAAAATAAAAAACGCTAGAAATGCAAAATGATGGAAATGACAAAACCTTGTTTCATCATTTCCGTTTCGTTTCAAATACAAAAAAAGTGAAAACATGGGTCATTATTCCTATAACAGGTTCACCAAACACCATTTTTTTGTTTTAAAATAGTATTTTTGACACAAACTGAAAATTCTATTTTTAACATGAAAAATAGTTTCTGAAACTTAATAACTACCAAACACAGTTTTTGTCAAACAACTCATGGCCAAAATATGTTTGATATTCCTTTACATAACATAGACTAGTTCATAGAACTTAAATCAGCCATTATAAATGGCTATGCAACTTACAAGCAGCAATGGAGTCCAAGACCCATGAGTTGGTAGCCACTTCGAATCTAGTTGAATTAGCCAAAGCCTCGGCATCATTCCTTCCATGAATCCAGATCTTCGTATTGTTTACAAAATCACAACTATTTGGCATCTTAAAGTTGTAAATCACAAAAGTAGTTGTATTGTTTACAAAATCACAACTATTTGGCATCTTAAGGTTGTAAATCACAAAAGTAGTTGATCGAGGTCATTGGAAGTTGTTGAATCGACCTCGGAGAAGGAAGAAGAAAAAGAGCACTTTAGAGTATTCCAACAATAGTCTCAGACTTCAATCACCCCCTACAATCGCAAACTCTACCGAACCTATTAAGTGAGATTTCCCTGAGCTGTCGTGTTTCGCTCTTATTTATTTCTTTAACTTTTACAATTCCTTTTGTCTTTGCACAAATCCATGTAACCCACCCCCCAATTAAGTTGGGATAAAACTGAGTTATTAGAAACTCATCAAAATTACAACATCCAATAGTTATTAACGGTTCCATCAGATTTCATTAGACTGTTGAAGGACACCATTCCTATGCTCACCTCAACCTCACTTGTTTCTTCTTAACTTTATTTATTTATTCATTATTTATCTTTTGAACAAAAAAAAAAAAAAAAAACACTATGTTCAATGTCGCTTCTTTAGATTTAGGGAAAATGGGAAAACGGAGCAGAATTTTTGCTGCTTAAAATAAGTCTAAAATCAATTATTACCATTTACCAGTGTATACAAGGTAGGTCGTACAATTGAACTTAGTGCTATCAGTTCTATATCATATGCCTCACCTTTTTAAAATCATAGATATTGGATACATATTTTCTTGGAAAGGGAAAGCAATCTTATATTGTGCAGTTGCATACAAATGGAAAAACACACGCCCAAAAGTACCAAAGTCCCTTCGTATACGTGATTGTCATGCTGGAAAATTTAGTACAAGGCCTTCATTTTCTAGGTGAGATGTAGGAACTCTGTCCAGACACAAGGATGCAAAATGACCACTGCACTCCCTTATCAATGCCTCCACAAGCACTTTTATTGGCCGAGGCATACAGTGCAACCCCTACATCCCACCTAGAAAACTTTAATCCATGAAATAAAGTGTTGAACAAGATGAGCAGAACCAAGGTGGTTTACAAAAACATAATGTGATCAGTCAAGCTTCTAATCAATTCAACCATTTTAATCTACCTCAATCTCCAGAGTCAATGGAATGGAAAACAATACAAAGGAGAGTGAGAAAAGAGCTATAAAAGATAGGCCCCCCACCACTATTGTATTGACATTCTTAAGGTGTTCGAACAAAAAGACTGAAGGGAGCTGTAATATGTTCCTAACCATAAGCATAAGGGCACCATTATCAATAATATCTAAGTAAAGTCAACAGATTCCAAAATAAGGGGTGCCATGGTAAATACTTTGTAAGCCGACATCTTTGATTGCATTGCCATTTTTTCCCATTCTCAATTAGTTAGTTGCTAATCTTCCACTTTCAACATCAAACCAGAAAGAACAAGGTTTCACAAATCAGATACTTCACAGCATTAAGGTAAATAGAGGACACAGATATTCATACTCTTTACCACATTAAGAACATATACGAAAACAACACTCTCCTATCATTATCTCTATATTGAGGTTCTAAATAAATCATTTTGCATTAACAATTGAAAGTATATACACAACAGCAGCTTTGCACCAACAGGCACCTCTTTGCCCTTCGCGTACCTATTTTTAGTTTTCTAGTTCATCTTCCTCATCTTCGAACATTGCTCATCCAACATCAACCTGGGAAGGAAAAAGAACCAACGGTCAGACATCAGGTTTGTGTAAGATAAGTAAAAAGTGAAAATATCACCGGTTGGCTTTATGACAACAAGATTCACTTTCAGTATTTGTACCCCATCTCTATTAATAAAATGTGGTGGATTACCACATCTGTACCTACCAGACAATAACTCAAACATACCAATACCCTAAGCAGATAGAATGTAGCCAACAGCATGCAGCACATTTATGTTATTTTTGGTTTAAGAACAGATTCTGTTAAGAAAATCATTTATAAAAACATTGACAATAAACTTCCATTACAGTGGAATATAGAACAGCACACAAAACTCAAAATAACCCAACTCCGAACTACTTAATCATTGGTTTCACAAATTCTCTCCCTTTAGTCCACTCTGGTTAGGGAAAAATCTTCAAACAGCCCATAAGCAGTAAATCTTTCTGTCTGTCCCCACCACATAATGCTAATTCAGAATATAATGATATAGAAATATCACTATTTTCAGTAAGAACTAAGAAATATAAGAATCATTTTCAAAAGCCCTTCCAGTGACCTAATTAAATAGAAAAGAATATCTGCAGAAATTATGGCTCACTACCTCACTCTTATCGTTGGTATAAGGCTGAGTTGTGTTGTTGTACCTCACTCTTATCCAAGTAATAACTTTGATTCACATGGAAAGATCCTAATGAATTATAACCGACAAGTAAATTACATACCCCTTTCACATCACCCAAGTGCATTAGTGCCAACGAAGGAAAGGCAAATTTTTTTTTCATAAGAAACTAGCATTTTGCAATAAATATGCAAAGGAAAATTCATGACTTCAATCTACTTTTCCTTCAGTTTGCAAGCAGCTTGAAACTCAATTGATTGCATTATGAGTTCGACATTGCAATTTTTGAGATCAAACAATAATTGTTTAGGGGAAGGGTACACAAACAAAGAGGAAAGAACTGTAAATATAGGAATAGTCATTTGAAGTGTAAATCTGCTCTAACAATTACCATGTTAATAAATTATATCATATTAATACCTCTACTTCCTGTTCTTCTTCTTCGTTTTTGCTTGCTCAGCTCCATCTTTGGCATCGAGTAGAACAAGACTCCCAATGCAAATCTTTGTTTCAATCATATTGGATGCACCATGAATCCTAAGACTCCTAGCACTTCCTCCACTGGGATCATACAGGAACAACGCTTTGAATTCAATCTGGAGTATCACTTCACCATTCTTTGAATAGCATTCAAGTGTGATGTCATCAAAAGACCCTATAACCGCTTTGATAGATAACTCTTTCACCGAAGAGTCACTCATGCCGTAATCCTTCATCACCCAAACCTCAACACGATCCATGACGTAGTGACAGAACACACAAAGTTGTTCTCCACAAACCCCGACATTTACCAACCGGGTGACCAAAGAGTCAAGTAGTGGCACGTCTCGATACTCCTCATCTTCAAGGTCAATGGAAATGATAAAACTGGAATAGAAACCAGGTCGCGTCTGGCGAATTGCAACCCAATGCAGAGCATAATTTGCAAGAACCCCTAATCTGCGAGTGCAGCTGAGAATGAAGGGCTTGGTCATGTACCGGATCATTCTCCATGAATTACTTCTAGGTGAGTAGACCTTCACCTCTAAATTGCTATAAGACTTAAAAACGTCTCCAAAAAACTGCGCAATCCTTACCAGTTTGTAATCGTCAGAGGTGGGGTCGTAACCCAATCTGAAATTAATGGAACGGCATTTTTCATATCCATCTAGAGACTCAATAGGTGAAAAGGGTAGCTTCCGATGTCTTCTGGAAGAAGGATTCCAAAGGAACATGTCTTCCACAGAGTTATATATATAGAGCATCCGTTGCAAGAACCCCCAACCTTGTTTCCGTAGTATGAACACTTCGGCGAATCAGCGGCAGAAGTTCGAGTTCTACCGCTGCTTCCATTTCACAAGCATCTAAGTCAACAAAGTGAGTGATGTAGATACGTCACTTGGGCTTATTTTATTGCAAATAAGCCTTGGATTGTGTTATGTATGTGTTGGGCCTTTGATATCATGGGTTTTCTTTGAAATGGACCACTTTAATGGGTCTAAAATATGGGTAGAAGGTAGGAAAACGGGATTTTATTCATTAGTTTAATTAGTTGCTATTTAATTCAATAAAGGCCCATTAAGTCATTAGTTGGTTGTAAAGTCTTACATGGACTATTAGTTAGTTAGTCCTACTCCATGTTGGAGTCATAAAGTCAAGTCCTAGTACTATTTTGAATTCCTAGTTGTAATAGGAGTGTCTAGTCCTATTGAGAAATTAGCTCCTAGTTGTAGTAGGAGTGTGTAGTCCTATTGGGAAACTAGTTCCTAGTATTAGTATGATCATAAACTTCCCCTCTATATATAGAGATGCATATATCCCATTATTGGGGAGATTTGAATGAAAGAAAGTTTGCATTTATGAAAGAAAGTTTGCAACTAAATGCTTAGAGCAGCTGAGATAGCTGTGGGTGAGAAGCCCAGGCTAAGATATCCACTTCCTTTATTCTCTTTCACCCTTCTCAACCCCCCAATATGTTTTATTCTTCTTTTTTTATTTTATTTGCTGTAGCATTAAAGAGATATAATTCAGATTCTGATAAAAGTCTGCAGAAATCAGAACCGATTAGTAATCTTAGTGGGAATAGGAGAGAGATCGATCTCCTCTCTTTCTCTCTTCTATACTCTGTTCAACTAGGTCTTCAATCAGGGTATTCCAGGCCTCATAAGGTTCCCATGATCCTTACCTAGTCACTATTGGAAGCATTCAGCTGCTATTCTTGAAGGTTCTTCTCAGTTTTCTCTCTCCTAGGTCAAAAAATAAGAAAGTTTGTAACTTCACAACCAGCAGTTAGAATCCTCTCAACTTTGGGGGTTTTTGTACCCTCCCTAGGGACTATCTACACCCAAAAGTGCAGCTCAATCAAACTCCTACAAACCTGGCCGCACCTTTCTCTCTCCAGCTCTATAGAAGTTTTTTCTCTCTCCTATCGGATTGGGTTTTGGGTTGGTTTTGCTCCTGTATCGGTATTGTATCCTTGGGGGTTTATTTGATGGTTTTATTTCTTTGTTTCCTGCTCCTATTGGTATTGTTTGGGGTTATAAATTGCTGGGGTAGTTTCTTGTAATCTACTCCTACATTAGTGAGCCTATCAAATTAAGGCTGCGGTTGGTATCGTTTTCAATGGATCGGTTGACATGCATTTTGATGAAAGCAGGATCTGTTATAAGAGCACACCAGGGTTTGCATACGCACGTCAACCTAAGATGGGACTTGATTGGAAGCCTTATAAGTATGTCCTCAACGAGGACCTCAGGGAGCTCCTGGGTCAGCAATGGCATTGCCTCCTCCTCTTTGCTTATTTCCTCATTCTTCTCAGCCATGGCTACAGAGAGTACGGACTAGGGTTTTTCTTCGCAGAGAAGAAATGTAATAGCAGGGAGAGTTTGCGGGGAGATAAAACAGGAGATTTTAAATCTTTCTTTCTCTTTCCTTTTTCTCTTTCCGAATTGCTCCTGAATAGTCTCTTCACGTCTCCCTTTCACCCTTTTTCTAAAACCAGTCCCCTATAATGATCACTCTTTCTTTCACTCACTCAACCTCTACTACAATCTTTCCGTCTTTTTTCTCCCACGCACACTATCTCTCCTTTTTTTTCTCTTACGTTTTTCTCCTTATATTTATTTTAAAGAAAAAAATTCATCCATCTCCCCTCACCTTTGCCCTTATAACCTCAATTTTTATTTATTATATTTAAATTCAAAAATCTAACACCGTGAGATTAGTTTGAGGTCTAATCCGTTAACTTGAGCCATATTTTATTTAATCCCCACAATATCCTTCCCAATATCTTTAACCTACCAACGAATAAGAGAACTCCTACTTGCAAATAGATGGCGGTTGCTGCGAGCTATCGTTTCAGCCATTACATTTCCTATTGAGCTTCTCCTTTCAGAAATCTGGCCATGACAAGAAGATAGAGTTGAAATCGCTGGACAAAAGATTGTTCAAGAACACTTGGATTTATGTATTCCTGTTGGTTACCACGAACTTACAACGTGCTCTGTCGATGGCATCGATCATTTATCCGATCACCGTTAATGTATTTTGTCCCGACAAGCAACCGAGATCTGCCATCGCTCTATTTTGTGGAGTTGTTGCCAGATAAAGATCCACAATGAAGTCTGTTGTTATGTGCTACACCAAATCGAAGACCCTTTTTTGAATAAATCGATTTCAAAAATCCATTAATATCCAACTATGGATGAATTAAACACACACACACACACACACACACACAGCCTGGAGTAATGAATTAGTGGCATAGCTTGTCTCTCCATTTCCTCCTACCATGTGGAAGAATTTCTCAATATCCATGCTTGGGATTTGTAACTCTAAAAATGGAAATGCTTTGGAAAGAAATTTTCTATTTCAGTGCTTAGGTTTCAACTAAGTTTATCAGCTTTTTATACTCGTGTGTATCAGTGAAGTGGAGAGAGAGAGATGTTTGTAAGCAGAGAGATACAGAAAGTTGAAGTGGAGACCTACCAAAATTGAACATTTGAGTTCAAAGTTCAAACAGATGTCCTTCGCCGGAGAGTATTCTTCACTTCGTTGGAAACTAAAGCTCCTCCACCTTTGACGAACAAAGTAATTGTTCGGTTGGCTGGAATTTGGGGATTTTGTTTTATAAAGTTTATCAAAGGGAATAATATGGTGGGTATATCTATGAAGAGACAGTTAGGTCTTTTCAGTCTCAAGACTAACACGAGTCTCACAGTGTTAGATTTTTTAGTTTAAATTTAATAAACAAAAATCAAGGGGGGATGATGTAATAAAAGTAAACGCGAGAGGAGGTGGATGTAAATTTCCCTCTTTGTTTTTTCTCCAACTCACGCCCTCTCTCATTCAGGGTTCTCTCATCTTGGGCTTCTCGGTCTTGAGGAGAGAATGCTCTTTCTTAGCATCTGAACCTCTGATTCTCTTACATAGAATGTAAAAGCTCAGGTACTGTTTTTTGTTACTTTTGTGTTTGGAATATATTTCAATCACATTAGTGTACCGGCATAAGCTAACTTTATTTATAATTCACTACTTGATGTAAATTTCCTATCGAAGTGAGTATTGATTATGGTGGAAATGATGCTCTGCATATTGCAATAATTACCAAGAAGGTGATACTTCTCAAGGAAATCACTGGTTCATCAAACTGGGAAAAAGAAAAAGGACAAATCTCTCCCATTCAATTTTTGATCCTTCATTCCCTTTCACATGTATTACCGTGGTTCCTTTGCTTCACAGATTGCCAAATCATCTTGATCCAAGAAAATAGCAGTGGAGAAGCATGTATGGCTTGTCAGTCTAATGCTTTAGATAGAGCGGAATGGAGAAACTAGAGTTCTTCTCATTCCTCTAAATAAATTATGGAATGACGCCATTTATGTTGCTAATGGGGCAATCTAATCACCTAAGGATAAGGGT
This sequence comes from Macadamia integrifolia, assembly GCF_013358625.1. Taxonomy (NCBI): domain Eukaryota; kingdom Viridiplantae; phylum Streptophyta; class Magnoliopsida; order Proteales; family Proteaceae; genus Macadamia; species Macadamia integrifolia. The sequence continues at coordinate 29,109,221 of NC_056569.1, read as the reverse complement.
TATAAAACCTCATGTAAATCCAAAGTCATAGGAAGCAGGAACCAAAACCAGCAACTGAAATTTAATTAAACAGAGAAGAGATACCTGAAGTGGCCAGAATTCAGGTCGAATAAGTTAACAAGGAATGAGAATAAATCCTACAAGTTTGAACCGGATCCAACAATCAGATTTGAATTTAGTAGAAGATTCCAAATAAGTATATTGCTAAAACTGGAATTCAGAATTAGTGACCACAGAGAAACAGCAGCTAATGAATAGAATAACAATTGAAATAAAAATAGAAACTGAAGAATGGAATTTCAAATTTGTAACTAATGAGACAAAGTAGTAAGCGAATATAGAAAATAGAAACTAGCAAAACAGAATTAGAAACCAAGCAAATATGGGCAACCATAGGTCTTCAAAGGGTGGACAGAACAGTACTCAAGCAGGCAAACCAAAGAAGAGAGATATCATGAAGAAAACCGAAGAACACAAACTGACCTTAAGAAGAAAATAAAAGAAAAGAAATAGAGGAAGGAAAAAGGATATGTTAGGCCTCTTACGTATCCACGGAGAAGGAAACCCACCAACTCCAACCTTGGCATCCTACCAAGGTTTGCCTATTGCATCCCACAGTAGAGCAGTTTTGACTCCCACAAACCATGCCATGTCTCTCACAGAACTCAAACAAGCTCAAAGCTAAATTGTTTCTCTAATCATTGAGGTAGCAATGATCCCCTAATCTTTTATTTATAAATTCATAGAAATCAACAACAAAATAGTAAAACCCTATGTGTGGAAGGAGAATCCCTTACACCTTAAGTCTTCTTTAAAATAGGAACTATTCAAGAACTTTAACAAAATCAAAACAAGGGGCTAGAACGTACACAGTCCAGCTGTCTAGAAACACTACTAAAATATAAATCAACATTAATCCCGTATAGGACTTAAATCCCTAATCTTTGGGCTTATAGAAATAGGCCCCAATACAATAGCAAACCTAAAAGTACAGCCCATGGCTCCTATAACCCATTGGACAGTCAAATTTAAACATATTGATCCATTCACAATGTGTAATAACAAAAACAATTTGGTGTAGAACACACACCAAATTCGAAACTCAATTTATCCAAATACCCTCCCTTATATGTCGATACACATGTCTGTTCAAAAAACCATGAATTGGAAAGCACACTCGATAGTCTTCTCATAGACCTGGATTTTTAAAGCTTAAATTTGCCAATTCGGCCAGCTGGAACATGACATGTGAGAAGTGCACCTTAAGTCATCAATTCCAAAGGTTGACAAGCCGGCCGACTTATCCAACAATTTAACCAAACAGCTCAATAGAATCTTTCATAAAAGACAATTGTCTTTTTTTTTTCTTTTGGGGTGTGGGTGGGGTGGGGGTTTGACTCAATCATCTCAGTGACTGTTGATGGGTAGATGGGTCGGCCATGTTGTTTGGACTGGTCTCTAGACAATGGCGATATTACGACAACTAAAAACCAAAGTTTAGTGAATATTCAGCAATAATTCATGTAGCGATAATATTTAAAAAGGAAAAAAAAAATCTGAAAAGGAGAATCAGAACAGATAGCTATAAAAGATAGGCCCCCAATCACTGTTGTATTGACAATTACAGTCAACAGATTCTGTAAAAACATACATAGGACGGCACACAAAACTCAAAATAACCTTATTCATCCAAAAAAAAAACTCAAAAGAACCCAACTCCAAATTACTTCTTCATTGGTTTCATAAATTCTCTCCCTATAGTCTAGTTAGGGAAAAATCTTCAATCAGCCCATAAGCAGTAAGCCTTCCTGTCTCTCCCCACCACATAATACTAATTCAGAATATAATGATATACAAATATCCCTATTTTCAGTAAGAACTGAAAGAAATAAGAATCATTTCCAAAAGCCCTTCCAGCGGCCTCACTCTTATCCAAGTAATAACTTTGATTCACAAGGAAAGACCTTAATTAATTACAACTGACAAGTAAATTGCATACCCCTTTCACATCACCCAAGTGCATTAGTACCAACAAAGGAAAGGCAAATTTTTTGTACGAAAGATAAATATGCGAGGGAAAATTCATGACTTCACCCTACTTTTCCTTAAGTTTGCAAGCAGCTTGAAACTTGATTGATTGCATTAAGAGTTCGACATTACAATTTTTGAGATGAAACAATAATTGTTCAGGGGAAGGGTACACAAACAGAGAGGAAACAATCGTATATATAGGAATACTAACTTGAAGTGTTAATATGCTCTTAACAATTACCATGTTAATAATTCATATCATATTAATACCTCTGCTTCCTGCTCTTTCTTCTTCGTTTCTTTCGTTTCTTCTTGCTATCGAGTGGAACAAGACTCCTGATGTAAATCTTTGTTTCAATCATATTGGGTGCACAATGATTCCTAAGACTCCTAGCACTTCCTCCACTGGGATCATACAGGACCAACGCTTTGAAATCAATCAGGAGTATAAATTCACCATTCTTTGAATAGCATTCAAGTGTAATGTCATTAAAAGACCCTATAACCGATTCTTTGATAGAGAACTCTTTCACCCAAGAGTCCCTCTTGCGGTAATGCTTCATCACCCAAACCTCAACACGATCCATGGCGTAATGACAGAGGACACAAAGTTGTTCTCCACGAACCCCGACATTTACCAACCGGGTGTCCAAAGAGTCAGGCAGTGGCAGCTCTCGATACTTCTCATCTTTAAGGTCAATGCAAACGATAAAACTGGAACCTATAACAGGTTGCTGGCAAATTGCAACCCAATGAAGAGCAGAATTTGAAAGAACCCCTGATCGGTCAATGCTGAGAAGGAAGCCCTTGGTCTTGTACCGGATCTTTCTCCATGAGTTACTTCTAAGTGAGTAGACCTTCACCTCCGATCTGCTATAAAACCTATAAACGTCACTACGAAACTGCGCAATCCTTACCACTTTGTAATCTTTAGAGGTGGGCTCGTAACCCAATCCGAAATTAACGGAACGGCATCTTTCACGTTCGGCTGGACAGTTGATAGGTGAAGAGGGTAGCCTCCGATGTCTTCTGGTAGAAGGATTCCAAAGGAACGTGTCTTTCATAGAGTTATATATACAGAGCAGTCCGTTGCAAGAACCCCCGATTTTGATTCCGTAGTCTGAACGCTTCGACGGCTCCAGCGGCGGAAGTTCGAGCTCTACCGGTGCTTGCAATTCACAAGCATCTAAGTCGACAGAGTAGAAAGCGGAGCCTCTGCAAATCAGGCTGCGGTTGGTATCGTTTTCAAGGGATCGGTTGAGGTGCAGTTTGACGAAAGCAGGTTTTGTTATAAGAGCACACCAGGGTTTGCATACGCACCTCAACCTTAGAAGGGACTTGACTGGAAGCCTCAAAAATATGTCCTCGACGAGGACCTCAGGGAGCTCCTGAGTCGGCAATGGCATTGCCTCCTCCTCTTCGCTTATTTCCTCGTTCTTCTCAGCCATGGCTACGGAGATTACAGACTAGGGTTTTTTCTTTGTAGAAAAGAAATGTAATAGCAGGGGAGAGTTTGCGGGGAGATAAAACAGGAGAATTTAAATCTTTCCGTTTCTTTCCTTTTTCTCTTTCTGTATCGCTCCTGAAAGACGTCTCCCTTTCGCACTTTTTTCTAAAACCAGTCCGATCACTTTTTCTCTCACTCACGCAACCTCTATTATAATCTTTCGGAGATCGGATCAAATCTTCGTACAACAATCATTCTCGTCTTGGTGTTTGATTAGAGTTCATATGTAAATCAAACACAATCTTTTCCTCTGTTTTTCTCCCATACACACTATCTTTCCTCTTTTTTTTTTTTCTCCAACGTTTCTTTCCTTATATATATTTTTAGAAAATTTTCATCCATCTCCCCTCGAGTTTCCATTATAACCTCGATTTTCATTTATTATATTTAAATTAAAAAATCTAATACCGTGAGATTGGTTTGAACCCTAATCCATTAACTTAAGCCATATTTTATTTAATCTCCACCATATCCTTTCCAGTTATTTCAACCTACCAACGAATAAGAGAACTCCTGCCATGCAAACTGATGGCCATTGTTGCGACCTATTGTTTTGTCCGTTACATCTACTATTGAGCTTCTCCTTTCAGAATTCTGGCCATGCTGAGAAGACTATTGAGGGTTCATTCCAATTCATGGTTTTTTGAAAATACATAAGTGCATGCACATACAACGGAAGTATCTGGATAAAACTGATTTGGAATTTGGTATGTGTTATAGACAAACGTTGCCATTCTATCCAAAGCCTAGAATTTCTACATATGGTTAGGGGTGAAATAGGGCCAAGTTGAGTTGGGTTTCTTAAAACCCTAATCCAACCCTATATCCTCAAAATTCAACCCAAGCCCAACCCAATGCTATCGGGTTCATGTTTAGGCCCAACCTTGTCGGGTTCATACCAACCCAAGCTGACCCTAATTGACCCTATTAGGGTCGGGTTGGATCAGGCTAGGCTGGGTTGGGTTGGGTTGGGTTGGGTTGATCTTGGCTTCTACAATGGTTGGATTAACCTTGATTGACATGTTTTTACTATTATCTTATATATTAAAAAATTATAGAAAAATAAAATACCGATTGAAACCTTAATTTCTATTATAAAAATGCAAGGTTAAATTTCGGACTGGGTTAGATCGGGTTGAGGCCTCAATCTTAACCCGATCCAACCCTGACCTAGGGTTGGGGTTTTTCAACTCTAACCCGCCCTCAGGGTCAAAAAACTTGGCCCAAACTCTATTTGGGTTCAGGGCGGACCAGGATGGGTTCGGGTTGTCAGGGCCAAACTTTTACCCCTACATGTAGCAGTAATATATGGACTAACCAGGTAAGCTAATTTGGATGGGCCATGAAATGGCAATTTTCCCTTTATGAGGTCTTTATTATTTTCATTGTGTTTTCCCTTGAATTTACAATTCAACTTGGAAAATCTTGAGGATTGTGACTTTTATCTTAGGAGACACATTTATTAATCCTTCTTTCTTTTTTTTTTAAGATTTTAATGCTATTCTTTATAAAAGTGGCAAGACAACCCTGTTTCAAGATATAAGACTTAACTTGAGATTAAAGTCAAACGACCAGTGCCTTTTGCAATGCCAGTCCCGTAGCTTAGATGGAGGGCAGATGGATCAGATCAGAAACCAGCATTTCAAACTTTTATTCCGACCTTGTGAACATAAATGCCAAAGATGAGCTATTCCAACTTAAAAGCTTATGCCCTGGTATTGGATATGGCCCTAAGTAGAGTGAAATGGCTGAACAGGATTGGTATTGTCAGGACCAAGAAGCAGGGATAAGGCTTAGCATGACCTGAGTTTTTAAGCTGAAACTAAAGTCATTTTTGGTTAATTTTATAAAATCAAACCTAATATTGTGTACTTTTGTTAACTGAAATACAAGTCGGTTATTTTTGCAAAATGAAACTTAAAAAGTGAGGAATCTTGTAATTTTCGCTTTGCATTATATGTGAAGCTGCGAGTGGGTCGGATAATACCCGATTACATTAGCCCGGCTCATACTATATATCTAGTCACTCACTGGCTCTTCTAGTTCTATCCCATTATGAATCAAATACCGCCCTTTCACAGTAACCTGCAACGTCACCAAAGTTGTTTCAATGGCTTCAATTACCCTGTCGGCTCTCTTTCTTCCGTCTTCGAGGGACCGCTCTCTCGTTTTACCAGCTCGTCGTACACGCTATAGAGGAAGAGAAACCTTTTGTGCAGGTAGATTGAGATGTTCTGCAACGGGGGAACCTCAACAGCACCCAAAGGTTCCCAATCCCAATAAATCCGTGAGACCTCTGAAGAAGAAAAGCTCTGCTGATGGAGATAGTGGAGTCGACCCTGCTGGTTTCCTCACCAAACACGGCATTTCTCACAAAGCATTCGCTCAGTTTCTTCGTGAGAGGTACAGGAAGACGAAACAATTTTATGTCTGATGTTTTGAAGATTGTCTTTTCATTTTTTTTTTTTTTTTTTCAATTGATTACTGCAGGTATAAATCCTTGAAGGACCTCAAAGCTCAGATCTTGACTCGCTTCGCTAGTATAATGGAGATGTCTTCTGGGTGAGTTTTAAATTCCATTCTAGCTGAACTTCGAGCATCATCGAGTTACTTCCCTCTCTCCCAAAGAAAAAATGTTTTGTTTCTTCTTTTCATTCCTTCTTTTGTCCCCAAAAATGGAGAGGGCTTCTGGGATTCTGGGTTTTTGTATTTTTTATTATTATTATTTTATTATTAATTTTTTTTTTTAAATACGTGTGGGTTATTGTTAATGTGTTATAAGTTATTTTAGACTCTTAGTGTTCTTTAGATAATTTCATGCTGCTTTGTCTAGATATGAGTTATTGGGTGTGCATCGCAATGTGCATCATCGGCTAGATTTCATGGAGTGGGCTCCAGGTACTTCCCCTGGTTATAAATAAGTCATGGGAATTTGATGGAATGGGCAATATCTATTTGGTAGTTATTCATTAGCATTAAAAATTCTGGAACAGGTGCTCGCTACTGTGCACTGGTAGGTGATTTTAATGGGTGGTCGCCGACTGAGAACAGTGCAAGAGAGGGTCACTTTGGCCGAGATGATTATGGGTATTGGTTAATCATTATTGAAGACAAACTCAGGGAGGGAGAAAAACCTGATGATTTATATTTTCAGCAGTACAACTATGTAGATGGCTTTGATAAAGGTGACAGTGGTGTTACCATTCAAGAAATTTTCAAGAAGATGAATGATGAGTATTGGGAACCTGGAGAGGACCGGTTTATTAAATCACCTTTTGAGATTCCGGCCAAGTTATATGAGCAGATTTTTGGTCCTAATGGGCCCCAAACGGAAGAGGAACTGGAAGAAATACCAGATGCGGAAACAAGATATAAAGCATGGAAAGAACAGCACAAATATGATCCTCCAAGCAACTTACCTCCCTTTGATGTGATAGATAACGGAAAGGAATATGACATTTACAATGTTGTAGATGATCCTGTTTGGCGAGCGAAGTTTCGTGCTAAGAAGCCTCCTGTGGCATATTGGTTAGAGATGCGAAAAGGAAGGAAAGCATGGTTAAAAAAATACACTCCAGGCATACCTCATGGAAGTAGGTACAGGGTTTATTTCAACACTCCCAGCGGACCTTTGGAACGAGTTCCTGCTTGGGCTACTTATGTGTTTCCCGGTAAGTTTGCTTTTCTGAAGAATTTGTCGCTTTATAATTTCGTTTTCTTCAATAAGACGGCTCTTTTAGGATATGCCATCTGTTTTATGTTTAAATTTTGATATCTTGCTGGGATTTGGTCTGAGTTTTCGTCTTAGCGGAAAAATTCACGAGTTGATAAGAATTAGAAGAGTAAGAATAAGAATAACAGATGAGATCAAACAGCAATATATAGAAGAGTAAGAATAAATCTAATTGATAAGATATATGAATTAGAGGTCATCCATATTGTGGTACAAGATTTAATTCTTGTGCTCCACCTTTGGCTTAAAAGTTTCATCAGATTTCATTAGACTGTAGAGGAAGGACACAATTCCTATCGTCACCTCAGCCTCACTTGTTTCTTCTTAACTTTTTTTGTTTATTCATTATTTATTTTTTGAAGGCCTTATTCTAGAAGCTATCTGCCCTCATATGGTTGCCTCTGGATCCCTGTTATAGTTAGCCTGAAGGTTGGTGCTAAGATTGGGAGATCACTCACCTACCATTTCGTAGACCTGCTTCTCAAAACTATGATCAATGTTACTTCTTTCTTCGATGTCCATCTTTTGCATAGGTTGAGAAACGTGGAAGGGGGGGGGGAGAAAAAGGAAATTTCAAGATAGAATTTTCTGCCGCTTAAAATAAGTCTTACATCAATTATTACCATTTACCAGTATATAAGAGTTAGGTCGTACAATTCAACTAGTACTATCAGTTCTATATCATGTGGCTCATCCTTTTCAGAATCATATATGTTGCTGTTCTCTATTTATGACCTTACTATCTCTTTAGTGTTGGACACTTGTTTTCTTGGTCTTATGGTGATAATTAGATGGAGAAGGAAAGCAATCTTATGCTGTGCACTGGGAGCCACCTCCTGAAAGTGCATACAAATGGAAAAGCATGCGCCCTAAAGTGCCAAAGTCTCTTCGTATATATGAATGCCATGTTGGAATTAGTGGATCAGAGCCAAAAGTTTCATCTTTCAATGAATTCACTTTGAAGGTAAGTTTGAAACTTGTGTTTTTGTTTTACCTGTATCATTATAATCTTACTTTCCTTTCTGTTCTTATGTTTCCATTCCTCCTTTTCAGGTCCTTCCGCATGTAAAAGAAGCAGGGTACAATGTAATTCAGTTGATTGGAGTTATTGAGCACAAAGATTATTCTTCTGTCGGTTACAGAGTGAGTTGAAGCTTCTTTACTCCTCATATGCTGAATATCTTGTTTGCTTTGTTCATCACTCTTTCTCCAAAAATAATAATAATAAAAAATAAACATTCCTTCTCCTATTTGGTGTTCGACAAAGCTCATTAAATCATAGGTGTTCTTACTTCTATGCCTTTTTGTAGCTGAGTACAATTTCTCATTATATATTCCAAATGAACATAATATTCCTGCTGGGCCATTCTCTTGTCTTGCATCATAGATCATCGGTAACTTAATTGGAATTTGCAAATTGTTGTAATCAAAATAAGATGCCTTGAGGAACAATAAACAAAATATGTGGAATATTGATAACAAAAAGGAATAGCTTGGATTTAGATTAATGATAAATACCATCTGTTTAATAGGGAATTCCTTTTTCTTTGTTAATGCAAATAAGCTAATAGAAAATTCAGAATTGGTTGTCAGTGTCAAAAGCTATCTATTAGGCAGGAAAAATTGTGTATGTTATTTCATCTTTATCTGTTTTATGTATTTTTCTTCCTTTTTTAAAATGTTAAAAGTTTCATAAATTTTGATTCCCCCATTCAAGGAAGTTATTTTTCCCTTGAAGATGCCTACTTGCTTTACTGGTGAAGTTCCCGTGCTGCATACATGAAACCTAGAATTTTATGTAGAAACGCAACCCTAAAACGATGCAGAAGATAATGGAAAAACAAGAACAAGCAATGCACACAGATTTACGAGGTTCGACAAGATTGCCTACGTCCCTGGTGAGATGAGATCATGCTTCACTATCAATGGAGAATAGGGTTACAACGCTTGTCCCTCACACCTCTCAGTATTGCTTGCATTACAGAGAAAGAAACCCTCGCTACAAATATATAGCAAAAAACCCTAATCCGAAAAGTACACAATTGCCCTCAAATAAAAAATTTGAGTAGGGGGCTACGCACCCCTACACCCCCTGCTATGCAGGGGGGTCGCCGTCCTGCCTGTCGAGGCATTGCACTAGTACTCCCTGGGTTATACTGTGACGGAATACAAGACATCATACACCAACATTTTATCCCATTTTAACCCTGTAATATGGCAACTGACCACTAACCCACTGATGATTTCCCACCAAAATGAATTTTTATTTTATTATTTATATTTTTAGATTCCACATTCACTTTACAGGCAATTCTTAAAGGACTAGTTATATTAATTTAATGTCTTCCTTCAACTGCAATGTAGGTGACAAATTTGTTCGCTGTTAGCAGTCGATTTGGCACTCCTGATGACTTCAAGCATTTGGTTGATGAAGCACATGGTCATTTTTATGGACTTCTACTTGTTAGCATTAATTGCATAAGCTATAAAAAAGTGTTCTCTCTTTGCTTTGCCAGCACGTGAAAGTTTTCTAGCTTTAGTTTCAGCTTAACAAAACTCTATTCAAAGCTTTAGTTTCAGCTTAACAAAACTCTATTCAAACTAAGCCTTTTCCCTGCTACTTGGGGCTGACAATACCAATCCTGTTGCGCCATTTCAGTCTAACTAGGGTCATATCCAATGCCTAGGCATAAGGTTGGGATAGCTGATTTTTAGCATCTCTGTTTACAAGGTCTGAATAAAAGTTTGAAATGTTGGCTGCCGACTATAGAAACGCAACCCTAAAACGATGCAGAAGATAATGGAAAAACAAAACAAACAATGCACACGGATTTTACGAGGTTTGGCAAGGTTTCCTACGTCCCCGGTGAGATGAGATCCTGCTTCACTATCAATGGAGAATAGGGTTACAACGCTCGTCCTCACACCTCTCAGTATTGCTTACATTACAGAGAAAGAAACCCTCGCTACAAATATATAGCGAAAAAACCCTAATCCGGATTAAACTACAATTGCCCTCAAATAAAAACTGGCTAGTGGGACCGCCGTCCTGCCTGTCTAGGTGATGCACCAGTACTCCCTGGATTAAACTGCGACGGAATACAAGACATCATACACCAACACCGACCTGATCCATCTACCCTCCTTCGTCTGAGCTGGGGGACTGGCATTGCAAAAGGCATGGGTCTTTTGACTTTAGTCTCAAGTTACATCTTTAACCTTGAAACAGCATTTGTGTTTGTGTGGGTCGGTGGGTGGCATAAATCCACTTCTCAACTTTTTTTTGGTTCACAATAATCTTGACCCTTAGGGCCCGTTTGATAATGTTTCAAGAAACGCATTTCTACCGTTTCTGTGTCCAGACACTATAGAAACAGAACAAAAAGTGTTTGATAAAACTGTTTCGTTTCACTTGTTTTCAGAAATAGAAATTGAAATTTCTACCTATTTATGGTTCAAGAAACAACCCAAGTGAAACAAGTAAAAATAGAAATAGAAATTTCTACCTATTTATGGTTCAAGAAACCACCCAGGCAAAACAAGCCATTTCTGGAAACGACTCGTGGCCATTCTTTCGTTGGTTACTATCAACTTCTAGAAACATGACTTATCAAATACCTTCAATTTCGTTTCAGTTTCTAGAAACGGAAATTTATGTTTCTAGAAACGGAAATTTATGTTTCTGCCGTTTCTTGAAACAGAAACAGCAGAAACGTTATCAAACAGGCCCTTAATATGTTGGGTTGAGAGTGGTGACTTTGTATCTATATGTAGATGTTGTCAACACATATCGACTTATCTTCTTAAATTGATATCCAAAATTTAGGGCTTTATGTCATCAAGTATGTTGTAGTTAGTTTCTGATTCAATATATTTTATTTGCGTTGCAATTTTCATTTTAATCTTTGCAGGGCAAGGGTTGCTGGTTTTCTTAGATATAGTCCATTCCTACTCAGCTGCAGATGAGATGGTTGGATTGTCACTATTTGATGGATCAAATGATTGCTACTTTCATACTGGTAAAGTTTACGTTGTTGACATTCGTACTCGGTTCAGTTAAATCCTTCTACTGGTCTCCTGGAAACATGTTTTCCTTTGTATGAAATTTTTTCGATAGGGAGAATGGTGCTACAAAGTTATCCTCTCACCCTCACCTTGTTTTTCTTTTTTCATTTTAAAATAATTTTACTTAATAATAAGAATGTTGTAATAGTAATAGTAATAGTAATAGTAATAGTAATAGTAATAATAATAACTATAACAACTGTAAGTTTGGAACCCTCACCTTCTTGTCACCAACCAGAGTGAGAGCACGAGAAAAAAACCCATGCACCAAATTGCATGCTTGTAGGATTTTCCAATGGAGAAAGTGACCAAGCATCTCTTGTTGACTAGCACCTCATTGAAAAGGTCAATATTCTTGAAAACAGTTGAACTGTTGAAAATACAAGGGAAAAAGGTTCAATAAATGTTAGTTGATATGGTTGGGATGGATTGCAAGAATTGACACATTGCTGATCTAGGTCATACAAAGCTAATCCAATAGCGAGAATGGTGAAATCAGCCATCCATGTTCAGGAAAATGAGGCCCAATAAGATATCTTTTCCCCTAATAACAATAAGATCCCTTAGATAATACAGGGTATAGTTTTGATTCTACCAGACATTATAAAAAAAAAAAAAAAAAAAAAAAAAAAAAAAAAAACCACCCAAGATTTCCAATATTACATCAAATTGTTGCATTGGACCTGATGCTTCTTTCTTTCATATCATTCTTTCTTAATTCTCTCATAATGTTTGCCCTTACTTTCTGTACAATTTCCCACCCCCCTTTTTTTAATGTGTGGTTTTATTAATAGGGAAATACAATACATATTACAATTTTTTACTAAAAAGAAAAAGGTGGAAATCATTTATTTAGTGAATTGTGTTATAGGGATTTATATTTGACAATTAGAACCATTTTGAGAATTTTGTGGTTTGGAGCCATAGCTCATGTTGTGTAACATAATTGTTCTACAATAGTAATTTCTGTATATATACTTCAAGTAAACACCAGTATTGTGGACTGTAATACTGAACAATATATGTTCTTCTGTGATCAAACTTTCTTATGCCTCAAGTAAACTCTCTACTTGGATAGGTAAACGAGGACATCACAAATACTGGGGTACTAGAATGTTCAAGTATGGAGATCTTGATGTGCTACATTATCTTCTTTCAAATCTGAAGTGGTACTCTATGAACCCTCCATAGATCTTCCATTTGAAATATTTTTGAATTGTTGGAGCTGCTTATGCCCTTTTTCTCAAGTCCAGCATATTGCTTGATTTAAAAGGAAAATTTTAAGGAACAAAAGGAGGATAAATTTAAGGGACTGCTAGAATTGAGGAGCATCAAGTGAAGAAAAAAGAAAATTTCTTTAAGATCACGAAAAGAGCAGATCACCCTAACAAACCTGACCTTTTATGAACGAATCTGTATCTACATTAGCCAACTTAGGTGCCTATGAGAACTTAAGGAGCCCTACTGCCTTGTTGTCTCTTGGTGCAGTACTCTCCCTAAAAATTTGTCTCTGTCGTAGAAATTTGTATTGTTTTAAAGGAAGAATGAAAAGCATATCCTACCTTCTTCTCCTCTCCCCCAAACCCACCTATCATAAAAAGGAAATGGAGTAGTCCTAACTAAGGTACTAATTATACTTCCAAAATTTCTGGTATATTCTGCAGTCTTCAGAAACATGCCCTTCCATTGGAACTACTGATCAAGTTTGGCTTTCTCATGAAAATAGCCTCTTTCGAAACTTCAGTGAGAATTTCATCTAATACTTTGGAATGCTAAAACACTCTGTTACTTTGCTTGTATACAGAACATGTTTATCTTCACAGATATTGTCTCCCTTATCATTTGATGGGTAACTCTAATCTCATCAAATTATCCATCATTTGTTTCCCCACTGTTTAAGCTTGTGCAGCTTAATTTCTTATCCCCCCCCCCCCCCCCCGCAACCCCTATTTTTGGGCGTTAATAATTTTTATCTCCTCTTTACTGCTTTTCTGGCTGTAGATTACTGTCCATTTCTTATGAAATAGATTTTGAACAGGTGGGTTGCAGAGTATCAAGTTGATGGTTTTCAGTTCCATTCGCTTTCATCCATGATGTATACACATAACGGTTTTGCTTCTTTTACTGGTGACATGGAAGAGTAAGTGGTCAATCTAGAAGATGCAATTATTTCTTAATCAAATTTAAGTGTTAGAAGATCAAATTTTACAATATATTTGGTATTAGAATGAGAGTTTTGCATCGTTAACTTGATCCTAGTTCTCAATCTAGTATGCACCAATTGTCTGACCACGTCAGACAATTGGAATGATGAAAAAGCTTATTTCTTACTTTTGGTCAATATGATGTAAGAGAATTAGTTTCTGTTCAACACTTCAAGGGAATTAGTTTCTGTTCAACACTTCTCCTTGGAAGGTGCATACTTTTCTAGTGCTTAATTAGTCATTTAACTTTATCACCCCCAATAATAAAAAAATAAAAAACAAAAAATAAAAAATAAAAAAATAAAAATTCATGTCATCTTGCTTTGCTGATTCAGCCACAAGTATTTCTTAGTTAATAAAACCTTGAAAATAAATATTGTTTATTTCCAGGTATTGTAATCAGTATGTTGATAAGGATGCTTTGATATTCCTGATCTTGGCAAATGAGATGCTGCACGAGCTTCATCCTGGTATTATAACAATTGCTGAAGATGTAAGAATTTATAATTTTATATTCTGCTAGCCTCGTTATTGTACCTGATTTTTTCACTCCAATGGCATGTGGCTTGCAGAAGGAAAAATGTCTGTGAAACATGGATACCAAGTCTTAAACATACTGACCCCAAGAATCCTAAAATATCAACACATCACTTGGACTCTGACTGTCTACTTCTTATGCTATGATATATATATATATATATATATACACATTAGAATAAATGTCGATGTTACAGAATAGATAATACGATAAACCTGAAAACCATATGAATGGAATTAGATTCACAAAGTTAATCAAGAATTGTCTGTATGGTTATGTCAAGCTTGTGAGAATTGTTTGGGTTGCAAACCTTTTTATGTAACTTGAGTGCTTCAGTATATACAAGTAATTGATTATTTCTATCATCAAACTAGGTTACCTTGTAGTTCTTTTTATTTCCCTCTTTATTTTTATATTTTTATTTATTATTATTATTATTAGATGGAAAATAATGCACTACCCCCTTCCCCCTCAAATACAGAAATCTCAACATGGCTTATGATAATCAACAATTCAGCCTTGAGAGACTCTCCTGTGTCCATCAAATTCCTTGCAGCCCCTAAATTGGCTAAATCATCTGCACTGGAAGATGGTGAGTCTTCCTCAATAATTAACTATGACGGCCAGGCCAAGGAAGTAGCTCAGTTGTGATGCAATCCGTGGTTCCAAAACCCAGCTCGGATCGCTGATGGGCCAACCCAATCAACTAAAACCATATAATAAGGTAATAATGGAAGTTTGGTAATAAAATAGAATCTTAAAGGGTCAATAAGGTAAACAAGAAGGAATGGACGTCATGGAAATTACAAATTACATAATAAGGGTAATCCAAGTATTAGCATAAAATCAGGATGGACACAAGAGTTAAGAGTGAAGAGAGGGTAATCTAGAAAAGGAAGAAATATGGTGGCATTTAAAACACCAACACCAAATCATCTTCTTCACACAATACCAAGAAGCATCCAGTGGTAAACCAGCATTGAAACAGGTGTTCGATCTTTGCCCAGCAAGCTTGTATTGATTTGAAATTTCAGGGAGGGGTCGATACGTCAATACTTTATTGATTCCAGCCCACAATATCGTAAACCAATTTCTGAAAAAAAATCTGTTGGAATAATGGATACCAGATCTGCAACTCTACTTGTGTCTCTCAACAGGAAATCCTCGAGCCTTCAAAATCTGCAAGATAGGTCACACCTCACAGTAGAAGGGGTTCTCAGAATTTGAAATTAATATGAGTTGAGATGATGGAGTTCCAATAAACTTTTCTCAAACCAGTAACTATCACCTCTACAGGAATGGGGAAAACAATAAGAATTAAGGAAAGAAGAGGAAGAGAGAGATTGCACAAGAAGAAAAGGGGGGGGGGGGAGCGGGAGCTGCATAAAACACCAACGGCCACGTAGGATCTCAAACCAAAATACTTAACTCATTCTTTCAATCTAAACCTTAATAACATGGTTACATGTACTTAAACTAAAAAAAAGAAACCGAACATGAAAAGGAATCCTATTCTGATTTGGAAGTTCAATTTAATTAGGAAACTAATATCTCCTACTTAATCTATCCAAATAAAAATATTACATGTTTATCACATAATATAAATAAGTATAATCCTAAAATATTCTACTAGACCAAAGCCCCTAATTAAGACCTGGTTCTCGGTCCGGGTTCAGACCCATCCATAGAAGCGCTCTTGCATTTAGTTGGCATGGAACAACACCTCACAATTAGGAGGTCATGAGTTCAACTCTCCTTGGGGCCCTAATTAAGACTATTTGGGTCTGAAAATGTGTCAATGATCCTCATGCTTTGGGAAATAAGGTCCTACATCCTCTTCTAGTGGGGATTCCAAATGCTCTCCACCCTCCTAGAGGGTTAAGAGCAAAGTTTTGGAGTTCATAATGCAGAATTGGTCCATATATTGCTTGCTATTTTGATATCTATTGGGTATGGGTTGTTAATTCTTTGTGTTTTATTTGTAATGGCCTGATTAGGCCAAAAGTGGGGGTCTAACTATCTAGGGGTGTATGAAAAGAAATATTAGGTTAGGATTTATCTAACAGTAATTGTTATAAGGATATTGTGGGGCCCATTCTTTAGCTGTTAAAGTTTATCTTGACTATTGAGTAGTCATATTAGATTAGGCTATGTATGACAACGGTTTCTGTTCCAAATTACTGTTTTTGAGTCGGGAACATTTTTTTGTGTCTCTATTATCTGTGGTAATTCTGTACCAACAAATGTTGTATGGTAAAAAACTAGGAAAAAATTGTTTCTGCCGGTATAGAAAAATAGAAACTCTTATGGAATGCCTATTAACAGAAATATTATTTCTGGTAGCGGTGGTGAAGGTGGTGGTGGTGGTGGTGGTGGTAGAGGGTGGGGAGGCTTGCGAGTTTGGAGTTGTATGATTAATGACAATTTTCCCTTTCATATGCATTTTTGTCCTTTTTTTTGTTTAAGGTGTTTCTCAAAATTGTTCCAACTGTATTTTTCAACAAAACTGGAACGACGGAACTACCTGTTGTCTTTCCGTCAATTCTTGTTTCTGCGTTTTTTTTTTTTTTTTCACTTTTTGTTCCAAAAAAAAAAATGAAACACACCATAATGCACCAAACGCTTTATTCCGTTTTTTCGTTCCCATAGACGAAAAAACTCCAATAATGTTTTTCTGGAACGTAACCAAACGCAGCCTTAAGAGTCCTAAAAGTAGTTTCTAAGTTAGTTTACTCATTTTAGGAAACTAGAGGATTCTATATTTTATTATTTTTTTAATCTTTAAATACATTTAACATTCCTTCGTTATGAATGATTGGATAGAATTTGGATTTGAATTGTGCAGCCAAGAAGGCTTCTTCTTTTCTCTCTTTCTCTTCTCTTTTCCTCACATTACTATTTACAGGTACTGTTCATGACCCCAAAACAGAACTATGTATTTTCTCTTTCTTCTTTTCTTTATTCTATTTTTTTTTCCACATCACAGGCTGCTGAAATCACAAACCGGCAAGCCTTTTCAACCCTGTTTGTTCAAGAACACAGTTCAGATATGTGCTTGTGGAGCAGCCAACTGATCTTTTGATTCACAGTTTGGAATCAGGGTTGGATGGCTGTATCAGTTCATGGTCATAAAAATCAATTGATTTTGGATTGAGTTTCCACTGTAGGTTCGAGAGAATACAACCCCCCCCCCCAAAAAAAAAAAAAAAAAAAAAAAAAAAA
>NC_056569.1:29072721-29090083 GCF_013358625.1 Macadamia integrifolia | reverse complement strand
TATAAGCAAGCAAAGAGACAGAAATTTGAACCTTATTATTGATGGAAATTTAAATGCTTTCTAAGTGTATTGCATAACTTTATTTATGTTTTTGTTATTATAATCATGAGTATTGTCTTCCATTCCAAAAGTGGGCGAGCCTGTGGCACAACGGTTAAGTTGCACTATTGCAACATGTTGGTCACCGGTTCAAAGCTTGGAAACAGCCTCTTCTGCGAAGCAGGGGGTAAGGCACGTACACTTGCCCCTCCCAGACCCCGCAGTAGCGGGAGCATTGTGCACTGGGTTGCTCTTTATTATTATTATTATTATTATTTTTTTTTTTATCGTTTTCCATTCTAAAAGAATTCAAACAGGTAGAAAGGTAAGAGTCTGCAATATAACGGATGTCCATTTTTAAGTTTTGTAACACTTAGTAAAAATACAAATGTACAGTTATTTCTTTTTGTTTTTGGTGATAATGGAAGGCAAAGAATGGTACTACCAATTATTGCAGAGAAAACCTAGTGATTTCGAAGTACTTTCACTCTCTGGAAGATATTTCTTATACATTATTGTTTTCACTGTACAAGTTAATTTCGTCTTCTGGAAGATATTTCTTATACATTATTGTTTTCACTGTCCAAGTTAATTTCGTCTTCTTTTTTTCCTCTCTTTTTGGGAGATGGGGGGAGTGGGTATAATAGACAGAATGGTGAATGTAGATAAGTTTGAACCCACAACATGCTCAGAAAGTTAAATTGATCTTGTAATAGTTGAACACTGCCTTCAATGTTATTGAGGATTAGCTTTGCCATGGCACTCCTGCACCAATGCATTTGCCTTTCTACACTATTTTTTATAGTTTGTGCACTGTAATTGGAAGGCTCTGTTTGTGCATACAAAGCATAAGCTTTGGCTGGGGCTTGCTCTGGTAGAGGAACAGAGCATGCTCTGTTATTTTACAGATCGGTTAAAAATTGTGGGTTTTCTTTTGGGTATCTCTTGCACACTAATAACTCCCACTGTCCTCCATTCATTTGAAATTTTCCTTCTACAGTAATCACATTTTTTTCAGCCATATAAACAATCACACACTTTCTAACTTGTACAATTTATAAATGGTCTTTTTTTTTTTCTGTATCTGGAAGTTCTAGTGGATGGTTGTGAGAGAAGATTCTTTCATGTTGTGTTACCATAGGACATGATGAAGTTGGATGAATATGAGAGAATGCTTTCAAGAGCTACAGCCAACATCCACCATATAAATGACACTACCATGGTATGGTTGTTCTTCCACTCATTTACTAAACTTTTGCTCTGATTTTGAATTAAATAACGTGATCATATTAATCTCTGTTGTAATAATTTGTCCTTCAACATTCTGACACATATTCACATTTATTTGTGCATGACACATGTTTATAATTTATAATAGCTTGAAGAAAACTTTGATGTGATGCATTTTGTGCCTAGCAGGCAATGTGTGGTTAAGTTAAATACTGAATGGTTATTACCCCTGTTATATGATCAGCCTAATTTTATAACATTTTTTTCCAATTTCTCTGATCTCCTGAGCACAAAGGCCAATTATATGAATGTGAACGATTAAATTACTTGTAGGAAATCCAAAGTGTCCACAGAAATCATAGTTTCCTACAGTGCTTATCAATAGAGATCCTGTTCAACCCTTCTATATAATGAGTCTTGGACCTTGTAGATGAGATTAAAATGGCTGGCAAAGCTCTACTGATGATAGGGCTGTTTGCTACCAAGATACTTTGGTAAGAAGAGATTACGTAGGTTGTATTTTAGTTTGATCGTGTAGGGCTTCTAAGATTTTCCAGAATGTTGGGATGTCGCAAGGAGCTATATCATTGAAGTCTGAGGAATTATTTAGGAGACAAATTCTTAGTAAGAGAATACACTATGTTTTTAACTCCCCCCCCCCCCCGGCGTGCCAAAGAAAAAAGAAATATGCTGAAAGTGTTGCGATTTTTTATATCGTGTCATATCCCCATCATGAGAGATAAATAATACTGATATGATGTTGCTGGGGCCAACAAAATAGTGGAAGAAACCAGAGTATCTGGAGGTAGCGGGCAGTTGCATAAGGTAGATATGGGAACTTATATGACAGATTTCTATTTTAGGTTCCATAATCAATTCTTAGAAATTTTTTGGGTGTCCAGATGGGAAGGCCAATTCAAGAAAATCCATAATCTATGCACTTCTCCATTGTTAAATGTATAAAGATATTGATGCAGGCCACTAGATAGTAACTGGGAGAGACTCAACCAGGTATGGCTGGATTTAGACAACAAAGGAAGAGAAAGTTAATGCATGTGTCTTCTAAGATGAAGAAAGTTGTGGAAATTAATCTTCTCAGATTGGCAGTATGCATAAATGTATAAGAAATTTGAGCTGCACCTAGTTACATCTTTTTGTTCACACTTAAGTTAGCTTCCTATATAATTTAGAGTGATTGAAGCAATTTCTTGGGCTCATATCATTAGTTTGAGGTTTCTGAAGATTGGTCATGATGAACTTCTTGTTCTCTTTAATTTCTTTGTGTTTCCCATGCTCATTGATTTGATTCGCAGAGTAGAATCTGTAGTGTTGATTTGCAGAGTCACATAGGCATTCCTTCTGTGTCAATCAGGGAAAAGGTTCTGCATTTGCTCCATAAAGTGTCCAATGTCATCCCCAAACAAGGAATTATTTGAGGGAATTACAGTTCTAGAGACTGGTATTGGAACTGGAATTGATCACTGCCAAATCCTGTCCGATTCTGATCCCAATCGAAAAGAATCGGCCATGAATGACCTATGAGAAAAATGTCCTTGGATCAGCTGGTGGATTGGCTGGATTGACCACATTTGGGATTGGATGCGGTCAATTCCCATCTGCATTGGCCGATTCGGTTGATCCGTTCCCAATTCCTGGAACACTGGAGGAAACAGAAGTGAGTAGTTCATAACTTTGTGTGTGTGTAAAATTTGTTAATATTACATAAATCAGAAGGAGTGGTGGTCCAATCTGACAGCTCATGTTAAAATGATCTTAGATCTAAGTACTCAAACTGATGGGATTGTCCAAACTACAATTAGTATGAAAAATATTTATCCAACCAATTTCGTTTGGTTTCATTTTATTTTCAATTACAATATACTCTTTGCCACACCTGAAAAGCATGTTAGCGTCGAAGCACTTTTGGAACCACTGGATATGATAGTACTTGTTGTGTATCACAGGTGATATCTTACATGAGAGGTCCCTTCCTCTTTGTATTCAATTTTCATCCTAAGAGTTCCTACCCAAGATACAGTATAGGTGTAGAGGAAGCTGGAGAGTTTCAGGTAATTGACTTGTTACTACTAATAAAAATATCCTGCACTTTTTCCTTTTATATCACACGTAAGGGAACTCTTACTGAATTGTAGTTCCCTTCTCCTTATTCTGTTACCAAATTTTTTCTAGAGATGCTTTGGATATCATCTTTCTTTTCTTTCTTAACTGAGTAGATATTGATTGTTGAAGTAGCTATTATCATTCCACGAGATTTATAAAGAGGATTGGACAGGTAATACTGAATACTGATGCAATCAAATATGGCGGTGAAGGACACATTAAATCTGATCAGTATACTCAGAAAACCATTAGCAAAAGGTATTGTGGCATTGCCTGCCTGAATCTATTTGGCTCCTAAACCCTCTATTGTAGTGTATTTGGTGAGTCTTTCAATTTCTCTGAACTTCTGTATGTTGCAGAGTTGATGGTCTCCGAAACTGCTTAGAGATTCCACTACCTCGTAGAAGTGCTCAGGTCTGACTCTCTCTCTCTCTCTCCCTCCCTCCCTCCCTCCCTCAAGTTAGGTCTTCTATTGTAAATCCTGCAGTTCCAATACTGATGCGCAGCGGTAAGGTTGCTTTATTGCGACCTAGTGGTTGTGGATTCAAGTTGGGGCAAAGCAGGGGTAAGGCTGCGTACATTATGACCCTCCCCAGACCCTGCAGTGACGGGAGCCTTGTGCACTGTGTTCGCCCCTTTATGATCCAATCAATCGCATTTGTTTGCCCATCAAGGAAGAAATTTAATAAACAACCTAAATGCCCCTCTTCCCCCAAATGACTCATCGGGGGTGGGGAAGGGGAAAGAAACTGTGATTTGGTAGAGGTGTGGTTTACTTCAGTATATCCATTGGTGTGTTCTGTCCTTCCATGCATGTCACTTCTATGAAACAGATCAGATAACACAAGAGCTCCTCCTAATAGTAACATGCTGGTGTGAGGACCATGAATTTCTATCCTTGGTATATCACTGAGAGTAGAGACGAAGCTGTCACTTATATTTTGATCGAATGCCATTAAAATATGACTCCAGCATAGCTGATCAGACCATGAGCTAAATCTAGTTTAGCTTACAAGATGGGAAGGTGAGAGACACCTGTCTTACCCATGGTTTAAAGTATCTCCGATACTGATATGATACCTTTCAATACGTATCTTAAATTTAGCCAACTGATACGATACACATCGATATGATACATGGAATTTTTAAAATTCTTTCGTATCAAAATATATTCTACGATACATACCAATACACACCGATATATGATACGATACACAATGATATATACCAATACTCTGGAAAATATAAAATCGAGGTGAAATGTACGTATCGGTATGTATCGGCGACTATCGGTATGTATCGATTGGTATATATCGATACGGTACGATACATACCGATACAGTGCACTACGGGCATATAATGGCCAAGATGGGTCAATTTTCAGAAAACTCTATTTTTTGAGGGGTTTTTGTTCTAAGTTGTTGCCAGCCTTATTTCTCTCTAACTAGTGGAAATCAAGGTTAAGAACAATGATTTTACATTTATGGGACAACTACAAACCTTAAATTCTTAGTGAGATACCCTTAATTTAGTGTTTATTCATAATACATGTTATTAATAGTTTTTTTTTTAACAATTTTTTTTATGAAAAAGTGTAAAAAAATGTTTCCTATCCATTTATGTGCGTATCATTAGCGTATTTTCGATACGATACGATGCCCTTTGATACGTATCTTAATTTTGGCCTATCGATACGGCGATCGATATCGATACTTTAATTCTTGGGACTCTTATCTGATAAAGCCCAGTATTTTTCCATGTACTTCAATTATATAAATATGTAAAAACCATTGAAAGAAGAGGCAAATCATTATTAATAAAAAAATGTTATAACAGTGAATGGAAGCTCAGAATTATAAAATAAAAAATAAAATAAAATAAAATAGCAGAGAGATAAATCCTGGAATTAATAGAATTCTTCAGTTGAAAAAGACCTGATAGAGCCATGGCTAAATACATAAACTTCATAGACATGGGGTAACGGCACTGTAGAACAATTTAAAAAATGAATATGAAAATAAACTAGTGTACTCTAAACAAATCTGAAAACATCCAGTTACTGAAACAGCAGCGACCACAGACCTTTGATCAAATCTCTACTCAATTATTTCTCAACTTATGATCATCAAGCCAAACCAAAGAGAAATTTTATAACTTTCAAGTGCTGGATGATTAGAATAAGCCTATTCTGGTATAAAGGATTCAAAAAGTAATTCTGAAAGGTATTTTGGAAACTGTCTGAAGGAGCTACTGGTTTTGCTATTTTGTTCATAGGCTAACTTGGCCAAAATTGTGTTATCTGGAGAAATTTGGTTCAGGGCCCATGATTTCAACCCTCAAAAGTGCCTCGTGTAACATTCCACAGTCCACATCTTGTAGACACAAATGTTTTTGTCTCATGGGAGATGTTCTATTAGATCAAAAGCCAAAATTGGGTCTTTATATCCAACTGATCTGGTATCTGTTAATACATATAGTATGTACACCATGTACTAATTTCATTTTTACGTCATCGCAGGTTTATAAGTTGACTCGAATTTTAAGAATATGAGCTGTTCTGCTTTGCCAAGTGAATTTTCTGTGCAGATGCTTTTGTCAAGGAACATTAGCACTTGGTCCCTTTGCTAATTTCATCTTCGGAGACTCTTCCTTGCCTCCTTGGTCTCTTGCTCTCCTTTCACAGACAAAATACTGATCAAGAGACCTGATCAAGGGAGATATATGTGCCAGATCTCAAATGATTTCATAATGGGTGCAATATGCATCTTGGTCCAAATGTATTCTCGAATGGTATTGTTGCATTAGTTATTGAATGGCTAATCCTGCTGGTTGACCCATTCAAAGGATGCATGTCGATGTACATTTGCAACTGTCTACTGAAATTTAAGGAAGCCAGTGATTTTTGAATCTTATGAAGAGAAGTCTGCAGCTTCCTCTGATTGGAAACATGATGGTGTCTGATCCTAAGCCTCTCAAATGCCTTTTCCTTTTTGTCCTTTTTCTCAAGATGGGTTTATCTGTACTGAAACTTCTAACCATTTGAGATTGCTTCTGGGGTGTGATAGAAATCAAAAGTTTCATGTTTTATGGCTTTGAATGTCAAGTAAGAAAAAGGATGTTTCATGATCCCTCGCTCTTGTAGGGGACTATAGGTTGATCTGGTATTGAAGTACAATGTTAGATTCTGTTTCTGAACTTTATTAAAAAAAAATTAATAAAAAAATTATAGCAGGGAACCTTGTAGTGGTTGCTTGGGTGAAAGCTAGGCAAATTCACATCAATCTTATATTTCCGTGTGTTGTTTTATAGATTAAAATAACTGAAAATTTGTAAATGAGCTTAACATGAATTCAAACAAAAATCATTTAAATATCGAGAGGAAGGGAGGGCAAGTCTACATAAGATAGGGCCTATAGTTGAGATAAACAACCAAATCTGGTTAAGTGTGTTGGGACATGATATATGTGGTTTGGTGATGATTTAAACATGGTTGTGATGGTTTTTGGGAATCATATCTTATTTGCCAAGGGGTTCAACTTATTATTATCTATGTGGGGAATTGAGAATGAACATATTAGAGCTGATTTGGGAGTTGTTCCATTCAATGAAAAATTGTAAGAAAGTCATTTAGATGGTATGACCATGTTCAATAGAGGCATGGAGATGCCTTAGTAAGGAGGAGTGTTTTGATTACAATTGAAGGAATTAAAAGAGTTAGGGGCATACCTAAAATGAGCATAAGAGAAGTAATGATGAACGACATGCATACTCTAAGTCATGTCCCAAGCATAACCCTAGATTGAGCCGATCAAAAGGAAATAATCCATGTACTTGGCCCCATTTAGTAGAGATTTTTCTGACTTTCTGGAGTTTTGCTTATTTCCTTTTATTTTCATTTTACTGTCACTTTATTTTCATTTCTAATATTTTGTTTTGCACGGAACCATGTAACCGACCTCATTAACTTGAGATAACGCAGAGTTTTTTGTTGCTGATAATTTTCTTTTGATTGCTTCTTATTTATTCTCAAAATTTTTGTAAGGACTCAGTAAAATAGAGTTCTCAGATAAATTGAAAGTAACATATCATTATGAGCTTCTATTGTCTTTTATGAAATGACAAAATTTACTACCCTCATAAAGAAAAAATATATCTCTTATCATAAAGAGGGTGAAAAGTAGTGTTAGAACTTAATTTTTCAACAAGTTTAGTTACAATTCCCTAGTTCAAGTGTGAATTTCATCCTTCAATCATCGAACGAGTATGGAAAATCAATTCAAGTAACCATCAACCAAAAGCAAGTTGAAGCCCAAATCTATTGAGCTTCACCAAGTCCTGAGTTTGTTGAGAGTTGAAAGATACAAGATTTGGAAGCAAGCATGAGGTTCATGAAGATCAAGAAAGCTTCAAGACAAAAACTTAGTTTCTTAATTGTAAATTCATATGTCAAGCTTTAAGCATCCTAAAATCCCTAAAAAATGTTTGTAGTCACCCAAATAACTAAGGAAGGCAATCAATAGCATTGAAGATCAAGCTGACAAGTTAAATGACTAAAGGGAGAAGGTGGTTCATCGACAGCTTGGCCGAAATCAGCATTAAGTAGATTTCTGCAAGGCGATCGATCGAAAAACTTGCAATGCGGTTGATTATCTGTCAAAAGCGGTCGACCGGCTAAAGGAGCCATTGAGCTCTAACTACTATTTAGGTGGTAAAATGACAAAGATCTGATGTTCAGAAATATTAAATTTCTGATTGTTATGAATTCATCTATACTTAGGGGATCTCATTACTCCTCACAAGAGATCCAAGAGAGTCATATAGTATGCCTTAATCTACCAATATATATATATATATAATATGCTTTAATTGAGATTAATAATATCTTGGGCTTATAGGGAGAGAACCTAATTAGAACTTCATTTGTATATCCACCATAGAAATATGGTTTGTGTGTAATTCATTTATGTATCACCTTATCAAGAGGCATTGTAATTAAGTTACAACACTAAAATTAGGTCGTGGGAGGTAGATTTCTCCAAAACATAGGAGGTGTGATTGAGAAGGAAATTGTAAAAGGTTTGATTGCAATTTTGAAATGAAATTTGTGTAAGGTTTGATTGTCAGTGGGAAGATAATTGTGAGTTAATTTAATCTCAGATAAGGGTGTTTTTGAGGTGAACGTATGCATCGTGTTTGGGCGAAACCACATAAAATCTCTTTGTATTCCCCCATTTTCTCTCCCAATCATCTTTTAGATTTTCATCCTTAAATTGAGTTTCATTTTTTTTATATTTACCTAATTCACCCCACTCTTGGGTTGTCATATTCGGTTTGTAAAGTATTCAGTCAAGATCTATTTAACGGTTAGCCTATCAAATCATCAATACACATAGCTGAAAAGATTAATGTGATGGAAAGGATTTCTATACAGAATAGTAGAACTTTTTTTCTCAATTGGAATTATTCAAATAAAACCATCATGATGAAGTAACTTCTCGCTTCAGTCATGCATTATTATCTCAAAGAAGGTTAATAATACTTCAAAATATTAAAGGGCATTTAGTTTATTATGAAATAATTACGTGTTAATACAAACAACTAGGCAATATTTAAACTAAATTTAAAAAAAAAAAAAAAATTATGGAGTAGGTTGGGGTAGGATGGAATTTTTATTGAATGGTAGAATAAGATTAGAAGAGGATTTTACTTGGAATTATAAGAGTAAGATTAGAAGCTTCTATTTTTGTACTCATGGAGTGGGTGTTTTCTATCTCACCCTCACATCGACAATACTCTTACCACCCCCTATGGGTTTCCCTAACTACTAGAATATGGTATTTTCCCTTTCGCATTCCCGATCAAAATGCCCCAACTCTGCAAGGTAGGAATTATAAAAGGGCTTATAAACCCAAAAATGAAGGATTTAATTTGCACCCAATTATAGGAGAAAGTATCAAAATAGTAGAGTAGCTGACCCCATTAACTTGGGATAAGGTTGTTTGTTGAGTTTGTTGTTGTTGTATCATAATAGTAGAGGAATTTTTTTTGTAGGCTAATTAGACAAAAGAATAATGATTAAAGTGCAAGAGAATGGTACCCGCTTGTGCGGCCGTTACACCAGTGTATAGACCAATGAGAGGCCGCATGAAGGCATCTTTAGCACATGGAGGGGGTAGCATGATCTTTTCTGACTCTCTTGTGTCTAGTGTAGACACATGTAAACAGGTAGCTTTTTTTTCCCTTGATTTAATAACCCTTTAAAGAAAGGATTTTATTTGCCTGTGTATTATAAAATTAGTAGATTGGAGGATTTTGTCATCGTTAGAGGGAAGGTTTGTAGTTATCTATAAAATATCACAAAATTAGTAAGAGTATAATAACAGATTCAAAAAGAATGATTTTATAATGCTTCTTTTAGTGCCCCTAAAAGGAAAATCCAATAGTAAGAAGTAAGAACAATCAATTGAGTCCATGATATGATGAAGGATTCAAATATTTGGGACTTGGTAAGTTGGATAGGTCCTGAATTGTTGTGGGCATATCTCAAGGTTCTATTTTCACATGAAAGTTTCAACAAAAAAAGCAAAGTTAGTTGAGTGGAAAAGTAATAACTTCGTAAATCTGATGAAAAATGATATGTAGCCGATCCAAATCATTCAATAGATATCTAATGATCAAGATTGCTACATCCCCTTCCGATGTAAAACAATTCTGTGGTAAGTTGAGTATTTTCTTCAGAAACATCATTTAAATGGCTTGTTAAGTAAAATTTGCGTATTAAAGATCTATATTTAACTAGTTATTTTTTCTCAAAACTTTTTTCTTGTTTGACAAGTTTTGGAGGGGCATCTCTAGAGCAACATAAATGTTGCCACCCCGTAGATTGGATAGGGCTGAACTTTTGGAGACCATGAGGTCTCTTGGTAACATGGCAAACTTCAACCCCAGAAAAGAAGGTCAAGTGGCAAAATAAAAACATTTATGTTGCGTTTGGTAACGTTGAACAGAAACGACGTTTCGTGTCAAAAATGAAAATTTCAGTTTCTGTGTCAAAATGTCCTTTTTTTTTTTTGAATGAACTGGAACGACTGGACTACCTTTTGTTGTTCCGTAAATTATCTTTCTTTCTTTTTCACTTTGTTCAAAAAAAAAAAAAAACACATCATAAATGCACCAAACGATTTATTAAAAACTCCAGAAACGTTTTTTTAGAACGTTACGAAACGCAACCTTAATATTTCTGGACTACAAAGAAGTGTAATGTTTATTGAGGGAATGCACATAAGAGAGATTTAAGTACTAAAAGTTGATATGTGGAGAAACTAGGGTATTTCATAAATAGTTATATCGCTAAAATATCCGCATCACTTGTCCACATGGCAAAACTTTAGCCATGCTAGTCTAGAAAACTTGAAGAGTTGGTTTTTATTACTTGAATTAGAACATGGAAATGTTAAAAAATGTATGCAAAAAATGAATTGGCTTGCAAAAACTAATTGAGAAAAAAGGTTGAGTATTTTAGTGTTGTACCAAATTTTTTTTTATATCTTTCAACCCCTTGAAAAAAATCCCCACATTAATTAATTATTGTGGCTTGAGGCTATCTTAAGGCTGAGTTTAGTTATATAATTAGAAGAAAGAAAAAGAGAAAAAGAGAAAAAAACAAAACAAAACAAAACAAAAAGGAAAAAAATAAAGAAAAAATTCCTCCACATATAATTTTGGATTACTCACCTAAGGCCAAACGATTGAATCTTCAGTTTCTCTTGGTTTTCCTTTTCCATGCCATGATGGAAAGCAACCAAACACAGCACAATGCTTTGTAGTATCTACAACATAATTGGGTAAAACATGTTTTAAATTTATTTTGGGGGTCTTTTTTAACTGATCTCAATTAAATGGTAAAAAATGACAAAAAAATGGAAACGGTTTAAATGCGTTTTCCTTCTTTTGAGCAAAAACAACATTTTTAAACTTTTAATTTAATATTATAAAAACTTATTAGTATTAAATATTAATATTTAATTAATACGGTTATGCATGGCTTGATCCTGAAATTTATGTTTCTCTCTATCTCTCTTTTTGATGTCTTATTAGAATTTTGAACCGTTTTATTCTGTACTCCCCAATGACTTGAATAACAAAGTGGGTTGAATACAAAAGTGAAATCAAATTGTTTGCAACAAACGGAGGCTTTCAAGCCGGCCTTAAAAGCCTCACTCATTTAGAGTTTGCAACGATCAGTTTGACCATCGGGAGAGAGTGGTCTACAAGCAGCTTGATCACCATTGAGCAGACCAAAGGTTTCACCACCAATACCTCACCGACGTAAGAATCGGCAGATCTTTTCAATCGTTGTAATATGTACCCCGAGTTGCTGCAAAATGCAGACTCCTGCAAGACCCTTTCATTTCTTGCGGGGCCTTGATGCTGTTTTTTCACATCTGAAAAGCCATAACGGGAGGAACAAGGCGTGGTGTGAAAGTTGTGGAACCGAAATGAGTAAAAAAGGAGTGAACGAGGCCTGCCAGCTTAAAACCCAAAGAGAAAGGCTTATGACTAAACACCAACCAGAACGAATCCCAACCGAGCAATTGGTCCCACGTAGTTCAGTTAAATCAGACCCGAAAGGGAAGAAGCGGGCGGTAAAAATACTTCAACAAGAGTGAACAGAAGGATGAAGTAAGTGAAACAAGGGCCACTCAACAAGAAAAAGGATCTTCACTCTCATTTTCTATCTTCGAGTTTGGTTTAGTTCATTCCTCTCTCGACTGTAGGAGTTGATCCTACGTTCCGTGTAACAATACGGATCTCAGCCAGACGTTAATCGGCCATGTGGGACACTATCATTCCTTGAATGCTTGGCACTTTGTGCACTGCTTTCTCGATCTACTATCACACTTGAAATGATGCAATCAATTACGTTAAGCCTTCGAGAAGTTCTGGCTTTGCTCTTCCAGTTCGTAAAGGATCTTACACCAAAAGGGTTGCCAACCACGTAGGCTCTACTGGTCCTTGGCTTCTCAATCTCTTTCTTTATTCGAAGAGAGTCAAACTTGAGATTGTGATTAGGTAGGGACAAGATTCGAACCTACAATCTTCAGGTCATGGGCCTCATGAGTCGACCAATTCCTCTACCCCGCTTCTTCCCCTTTATTGAATCACTGTGGTTATAGTATGAATCTGAAGTTTTAATCGATTCATAGGATTTTGACAAGAGAATTCCTACCAATAATAAACAAATAAAATAGTAGTACTTGTGGTAAGCTGCCTTGGATATAAAGAATTCCTAAATAAAAAAGGTAAAGTCCGGTATTTGACGAAGATCTTTCGATCATAGATAGGAATGAATGTTCAATATAGGGTATCAATCAATAGCTGACTCCGGAGTATGGAATGATGCCCAGACCAAATATCTAGTTGTCAAAAGGGAAGCCATTGCCGCTCGTTCAAGGGTGTGTTCTTTCTTTTTTGGGAGAGTATGCCAATATGATCTTAATGAGGCGCGGGGCTTTGCATTCATTGGTTGGGCTTCCCTCTTTGGGAGCCTGTGCCTCAGCGTTATTGTGCAATAAACCACTTCGGGCGAAGACTAGTGGTAGGTGGTCCCGCGGAGCTTTCGGAGAAGGGTAGCCTAGTTAAGAATTGCAATAAATGCAAAGAAGGGGCATCTTGTACCCATATGCAAAGGGCTTGCACTAAGATTTTCGGAAGGATGGGGTGGAATATTAGTGTATTTGTAACATAATTAAAATGTGATAATTAGTACTCTAAAAAATATAATACTGAATGAATTAATTGTAAATTACGAGATTTTACTAGTTCATAACAGACTAAGGATGTGAATTTGTAATTGAAACCGTTTACTAAAATCGAACCGATCCGTTTACACCGAAATCGCAAAACCGTTTAGTAAATGGTGCGGTTATGATTTCAAGTTTTAGGCCAATTAGCTAAACGGGTCGGGTCTATTTTAACCGCAGAACCCGTTGGTTTCAAACCGAATTGAAACCGTTTAAACCGAACCATTGAAAACCGTTTAAACTGATCCGATTGATCCATATAACAATTAAATAAAGAAGGGGCAGTAATCCATATAACAACTAACAATTAAATTAAGTACCCATCCTGCTTTTGTATGATTTATTGCAATTCCGTTCAAGTTTAGGCTTTAGATCATGAACTTGTAATCCATATATGTTACTATGTTATTATGTTATCATGTTATCATGTTATCATAGATGGGGTATTTTGGCTGAAACACCTGTCATTTTAATATTTTATGCTGTATAAGGCTGGATTTGGACGTTGTATGATATTAGTTCTAAATGTTTGAGAATGACCATGTAAAGAAATAGCATTAGATTATCAAATTAAGACATACCATCGTTAATATAGAATCTCTTATTTGTGGTTGCCAATTATATTTTGATAAGCTTATGATCTTCAGTTTAGAGATGGTTGCAAGTTATATCAAACTGATTGTGAACCGTTTTACAAACCGTATGGAATAAACCGAAACTGAAACCGTTTAAAACCGTGAAACTGACACCGTTTAGAAACCGTGGAAACCGAAACCTTTTACTAAACGGTCACGGTTTCAGAAAGTGGAACCGTTTAGTAAATGGTGCGGTTATGGTTTTAGTCAAATAAATGTGAATCGAACCGATCCACACCGTTTAAACTAAAACCGAATCGATTAGCACCCTTATAACATACTCTATTTTTCTTTGACAAATAAGCCAATAGTTGTTGACGTTTTCCCAAATCCTCTGTGATAACAGATGAGTGGCTGTGAGGATCTAACGATTAAAAGGGCTCCGGCATGCACCCTGGTCATTGGAACCTCATTACCGTTGACTGCTTCATCGCAGACGATTTTTGTGCCCATTAATGACTTATGCCTTACGTAATTTTTTTAGTAAAACTTAGGCCTTATTAGGGGCATTTTAGGCTAGACAATAGTGTTTCAAGAAGCTATGGGTCTTATTCTCCCATTTCTTAAAGGCAGATTAACAACATGCTTTAAGAGTCATGTTTTAAGGCATTGGAGATTGGATCGATCGATCAATCGGTCTGAACTGATTCAGGCAATTTGATCGAAATCAAATCTCGATTCCGTGTTTTAAGACTCCGCTATACATTTTCCTTTCCTAAATCCTACCATTTTGGCCCCACTTGTTTTCCTATTTTGTGAAATATAATTTTTTCCACCTAAGTAGAAAGATTAACAGCAATACTGACTCTGGTTTGGAGAGCTCCTTCACTTTCGTATATGTCAATTTGGCCTAACTCTACTCCTTAGGTTATTGATTTATGTAATCATGAGGCCTCGGCCTTTACACAAAATCATATTCAATAAATTTTCATATTACCTAAAAAAAAATCCTACCGGTTTCCCTTTTCTTTTGTAGTTCTTTACCTATACGGTTCCACCATTTTTATATAAATGTATGGTTCTATCAGACGCTTCTCCCAACGGCTATTGAGTCACACGAATTAGATTATTGGAAAGAAACTGTCCATTGAGCGTTTCTCTCTCTCCTTGCTGCGTTTCTCTCTCTTCCCAATTCTCTACGAAAGAATAAAAGAGGGAAACGAGGGAGAAATAAAACAGTACAGGAACGTTGAAGTTGATCTCTCTCTGCAAGGCTTGGTAGACAAGTCCACGGTCCACAATCCCACGTGAGGTGGCCCAACCACGACGACCCCAGTCACCCCCCTCTAGGTCCCTAATGATGGCTAACCTTCCTCAATCGTTGTCTCTGAATCCTCCCTTCGGAGGCTCAAATCCCACTTCTTCTGCCAGCGCCAACCCTGCTCAGGCCAACAAGGACCGTAAGATGGCGTCCGCCGAGCAGTTGGTACTCGAGCTCAGTAACCCTGATCTTAGAGAGAATGCCCTTCTCGATCTCTCCAAGGTAAGCAAGCCCTTCTGGTTTCCCCCTCCCCCCCTTCAAAACCCTCCTCCAATTTGTTGTAATTTTTCCTTTCCTTCAATGAGTTTTTTTGTTGGGATATTTGGGAGAAAGGGTTCATGAAGCCTTTGGAAAATATTCAATTTTAATATATCTTTGCGGAGAGCTTATAATGCTTTATATGTGGCAAATATGTTGATTCTGAAATCGCTTGAGGCGGATTTGTCTATTGCAATCTGTTGAAGAATGATCCATTTTAGTTGATTCGTTTCCTTCTCTAAAATGCTTGAGTCGGGTTGAAACTTGCTTTATTTGTTGGCTACTTGGGTAAAGTATTTTGTAATATCTGGAGATTAATGTTTCAGAGAACTGTAACCGGGCCATGATCAAATTCTCTTCTATGTTACACACAAAGTTCCATCTTTATGCTTGTTTGACAACTTTATATGTCTTCATTCAAGCCTTAAAGGACTTGAGATTAAAAACATGTTGGTTCTCTTTTATGCTTGCTTGTGGCTTTGCAAGCTAGTTTAGTTATACACAGGGTTTAAAAATTCGGGAATCAGGTCAGTGAATCGTTGCAGTAACACATGATAAACCTGAAGAGTTTGTCATCATCTTGTCTTTGTTGATACATTTCCAATTTCTTTGTTAGTATTGCATGCATGGATATTTAATTTTGAGTGGTTTTATTTTATTTTATCGGATTTAAATTTAACACCGAGATACCAGATGCTTGTCTTCCATTTATAAATTAGGATGTCTTCTTCTACAGCTACAAGTTTAAATTGCACCAAGAGCGGTTTCTTTTAATGTCTTTATTATAATTTTGAATGTTCAAAATTCCTGTGCATGGGCTGTAAAATTGTGTTTTTCTTTTTCTTTTAGAAGAGAGAAATATTCCAAGATTTGGCCCCATTGTTGTGGAATTCTTTTGGTACTATTGCTGCACTCTTACAGGTATGTCCTTAATCTTCACTAATTCTGGGACATGGTAATCCTTATAGTATGGTAAATTTGTTATTGAAGTGTGTTCTAGCCAGTTGACAAACAGGTCCTTCGATTTTGTTCTCTGAATTTATGCTATTTATTTTCCTAATTTTTGTTGGTTGTGTACTGCTTTTACTTGAAGTGTCCTATTCACATTGCTGTTTTTGTTGTGAAATACCTTTTCTTTTTAGGAGGGTGTATTTGATCCATTTTTTTCCCACTCTATATTTTTTTCCCACTCTATTTTTTGGCCATCAATTCAGTAAAATTATTTATTTTCTATTCTATTATCATGTACTTTATGATACATGTTGTTAATAGTTTGCATAGTTCTTAATTTCTTATAGGGAAAAAGGAAGCACATGACACCAGTGTGCAGATTCTTGCACATGCCCTCTCACATCCCACCCATGGGTCCCACACCCTTTCTCTTCATTTTTCCTGCCCCTATTGGATGTTTGTCACCCTCCCCTCCTATTGGTGTAAACTGCACTATGGCGTTGTATAAAACCCTTGCCCTTTATTATATTACCAGAATGCACCAAAAAGAATCAGTACGATAATTTAATGGCCAGTTTGTGTTGTCTAGAGGCTCAAAAGAAGTGCCAGATGTAAAATCTTATCGGTGTTGAAATGAGTGTACAGTCTGACATGTTAAAGAGTTTATCAAACCTCACCCAATAAAGGAATGTAAGTATGTTTCCCCTTGTATTTTGGTGGAATTATGGGATCAAATGCTGGAATGCTTTCCATATCAAGCAAAATAAGGATTCCTACTAGAGAAGGTGGTTAGATCACTTGGAAGTCATCATGCTTTCTGACCTCTCATGTATTACCTTTTTGTTAATTCTAGTACTGGCCTTTGTTTTTTCAAAATTGAAAAGCTTTGCGTGGGGTTGGATTTTGTAAAGTAGCATTAATGATATGGGAAAATATCATTTAGTGCATTGAGAGTTGGTTGCAGCTCCAAGGAAGTAGATGAACTAGGCAGGTGGAGTCACGTAATACTTGTGCTGATTTTACAGTCCTAGAAATTTCATTATTAGAGCCTTTTTTTTTGGGGG
>NC_056569.1:29062418-29072701 GCF_013358625.1 Macadamia integrifolia | reverse complement strand
GGGGGGGGGGTTGATGGTGACACCTGTGTTATGTTTGGGGCATGATCTTTCTTTGAAATTTTCTAGGACAGCGCCTAATTGCCTGGCTGGTATTTTTATAATGTGGAGACAGCTATCTGTGGTAGAAAAGTGAGTCTACGGATGTCATCATCCCATGTGGTCTCTGTTACACATTTTTGGTGAGGATTGTTTTAGAGAATGGAAGAAGGTTCTTCAACCCAATGTTTGCGGTGACTGTTGCAGAAAAATATATTTTGCCAACACTGATGTGATCCCGGGGTTTGAAAACCCTTTTTGGGTCGTTATGGGCCCACCCAAGTACTACATAACTCAAATGCAAGCAATTATGGCAATTTCATAATTATATTGAAGTTTATAAAAGGTGGCAAAATTGTAAATAAAAGGGATCTTGAATGGCTATTAAGGAATAAACGAGTAATAAAGGAGAGAGGGATGGGTAATAAGGAAAGTGGGGATAAGAGAATTAACTAAATCGAATAAGGGGGGAATCATCTTCAACCTTCAAAAACAGAACTAGTGGTAGAAACCAGAGGGGCCTCAATGGAGAGAACTCTCTCTCCTGGTCTTGGATTGAGTCGAAACCTCAGGTCAAGGATTCCACTGCACTACTCTCTTGATTAGAACCACCCAAACAAGTGGTTGAGGAGTTGATATTCCACAACTGAAACCCCACCTGACAGAAGAAGCAAACTGGACCTGCAATCATCTGTTTAATCCACCAATCCAGCAAGTGTTGGGACTCCAAACTCTACAGGATGGGTCGCCCCTTGGGTAAGTAATAACACTCCAAATATGAAGGTAAAAAAAAAAAAAAAAAGAAAAAAAAAAAGGGGGATTCGAAGGGAATATTTGGTGGCTGTGTTTTACAGTAGACTGGCTGGTAGTTTAGAAACCCAACAACATAAGAGAAAACGAGGGCTGTAGAAGGAAAGAAGGAGACGGGGAAACAAATCGCAGGGTAGAAAGGAAGAAGGTAAGGGGAGAAGGCACACATGCACAGCCACACAGGCTTCTCAAATCAATTCATTCCATATTCTTCAACTGTTAATTATGCTCCGTTTCTTAAATCAATTCATTCCATATTCTTTGACTTTAGATTATGCTACGTTGCATATATATATATATATATATAGAGAGACTCCTAAAAATTAGAAACTCTTAACTAGGAAATTAAGAACAACTCAAATTGGGAAACCAAATATCCTACGTAGCTAAACTTCTAAAAATAAGAAGATTTCATATCATCATTATAAATAGAATAAGTATCTAATTATCCTAGTAGACCAAACTCCCAATTTGGGCCTGGTTCTCAGTTGGGACTTTCAAATAGGTTCATCGCGGTCCAACCATCCAAGGAAGTGCTCCTGCATCAAACACTATCAGCAGGGGACCTTAATCACACTATAACTGCAGTAATACAGCTTTCATTGATTTAGAAGCTCCTTTAAACTTGGGCTTGAAATGAGCTTTGGACGTTGTTTTTATTTGATTATGTTAACGGAGAAACTCCTCTATTGTTGTAGTTAGCTTGTCTAGTGGTATTGATGATGGGCTCTAGGCTTTGAGTAGGATGTCATGACAATGAAATTTTCTTGGGCTCTGTTTAATGGAAAATATTTCCTAGAATTGCTTAAAATAAAAAGGGTACAGTATTAGTATAAAAGACATAATTTTACCGAAATACGATACAAGATCTGGAAACATTTCAGTTTACCTTTCTTTAAAAAATAAAACTTCCATTTGAAATTTCTGCTGGTGTTTTCTAGTATGTTGGCATCCGTGGTACAATTTCCAGCCATGGACACTGAACCCTATATGGATGGCTTTTCGTCATTCATTCATTTCTAAATATGCTTTCTTGGTATGTAGAGTCGAAATGAAACTTGAGTTTTTGGAAATTTTTTCCCATCAAAACAAATAGCGCCTCAAGAAATTGGCTGCTGAATGGGATGGAAAGGTTATTAAGTAGATAGAAGAGAGGGAATGGAAAAAGAAAAGATTGGAGAGAGGGAATCACACAAGAAATACGGAAGTTGGATGGGCATGATTTTTTTTGATAAGAACAAAGCCTTAATTATTGAAATGTAGAGTTACAGAATGGGGTCTAGTAGCTGAAGAACAGTCAGAAAATAAGAGGGCAGAGATAAAGGGAGGGGGAGAGAGGTCCCAACTAACAAAACACCGATTATTACAGCCAAAGTTCGCAAGAGCATCAGCGACAAAATTTCCTTCCCGATAAACATGGTGGAAAGAGATCAAATTGAATCTAGAAGTGAGATTCAAGCAATCTGAGATGATATGAGAAATGCACCAAGGAGGATCATTGAAGACTCCTTTAAGAAGATTGATGACCATAAGGTTGTCACTTTCTATGATAATATTCCGATATCCCCTATCAGCTGCAATAGATAACGCTCGACGAATAGCCAATGTTTCAGCAACGTAGGCATATGTGAAACCCACAAATTCCGCAAAAGCCGATATGAATTGACCGAACTCATCTCTGAAGACTCCAGCAATGCCTGCAGGGCTGGGAGAGCCCAAACAAGAGCCATCAACATTGATCTTAATAAAATTTGATGGAGGAGGTGACCATGAAATAAATAGGGTGTGATTCCTTAGATTGGGCTTTTGATCTTCCAGAAAGTACTCAGCAGCAAATTTAGAGCTTGTGGTGGCAGTATGTTGAGCGCTATGAAGTTCCCCTCTGAATAAAACACCATTAAATGTGATCCAAATGTTCCAAAAAATCCCAGCCAAAAGGGCAAGATTGCATCTCTTGATACGAGGAGCGTGTTGAAGAGCCAGATTAGAGGCTATCCATGTTTGAATGGTAATGGAAGCAGAGAGATTCCTAAAGCCAACAAGATTCCAGACTGCCTTAGCATAGGTGCAACGTAAAAATATATGTTCCGAGTCTGTAAAGAATGAAGAACTCATAGGACATATAGCAGGAAGATTGAGGCCCCACGAATTAAGAAGGCCAGCATGGGGAACTCGATCACGGAGGAGCTTCCATAGAAATTTTTTTGCTTTGGGAGCAGTTTTGATATGCCACACATGCTGCCAAATGGGATTAGAAGATGATTCTGATCCATTTAAAGATAGCCGATAAGCAGAGGAAACAGAAAATTTTCCATTTGATGTCATACTCCAAATAATTGAATCCTCTCTTTGTGAGAAGGATAGGGGAATCGAAAGGATTGAATTCACCACATTTGCGGGCCACCAAACTCTAAGAAGATCAGCCTTCCAAGTAAAGGAATTGAGATTAATGAAATCAGCAACCATAGATGGGGCATTCAATGGAAGAGGGTATGGGGCCTTAGCTGGAGGAAATCCTGGGATCCATGGATCAGTCCATGGATTAACAATATGACCATGGCCAATACGTATGAATAAACCTTTGCAAAGCAGGTTTATGGTCCGAAAGATTGATTTGAATCCCCAAGAAGCATTTGAAGGGCAAGAGGCATGAAGAAAGGATGAATTTGGAAAATACTTTGCCTTCATGAGACGACCCCATAGACTGTTATTTGTTGAAAGTAATTCCCAAGCTTTTTTTGCTAGTAGTGCTGAATTCATATGAGAGGATAATTTAAGATTTAGGCCACCTGATTTCTTTGATTTGCATATAGTTTGCCAGTTCACTGTAGGGACAAGTGATTTGTCGCCACTTAACCAAAAGAATTTCCTATAAATGTTATCCAATTCCTTGTGAGTAGCAGCCGGTAATTGAAAACAAGACATATGATAGAGAGGCATTGTAGATAATGTAGCTTGAATAAGAGTGTGGTTTCTGGCAATACTCAAAAACTTGGATTTCCATTAACGGAGCTTTTGGTTGACTGTCAATAAGAAGCTGGCAATGAGAGTGATTCAAACGCCGTCCCATAAACGGAATCCCAAGATAATGATCCATTTGTAAAGATGGGGTAATATGAAATCTAGTTGGATGGGCATGATGTTAAATATTAAATTGATAAGAAGTCAATGGTTTTCATCTTAATGAGGGTATCTTTCATTTCACTGGAAGAATAAATGTTGTATATTGGGAAGGATTGCTTGGTAAATGGGGCTGTTTCTAGTTTGTGGGCGGGAAGGATTAAAGTATTGGTATCGGTTGCCATATTGGTCGGTTAAATTTAAAATACATACTGGTGGGTATTGTATCATATTGGAGATACGCTAAGATATGCTAAAGATCAAGGATTAAAGTATCGGTCGCCTTTTTGGGCCCCTTCATCTGTGACACCATAGGGAAGCTTGCCTTTTCTGCCACCATTAGACACATCTGGACGGAGCGTAGCGTGACATTCGTAGATGGTCCTCCAATTCTTGCTCCTTGGATAAGATTTGGAAAGCCATCTACTTTGATGTTACCTTCAAAGTCCAATCCCTTCACTCTAAGCCTGTCCCTAACTCCCTTAGGAACAGACATATCCTGGCCTCTTGTAACCTTCAGATAGACACTATTCCCTTCCCTAGCCCCTTCTCCCTTGTTTGGTCTCCTTGGTTGCTAGGCTCTTCTTGGCCTCCGGTTGCCGTTGGTCTTGCTTGGTTGTGCCCCCCTTTTTTTTTTCTTGGCTGATCTAGCTGAGGATCTAGTTTGATTGTAACATTTTGGTTGGCTTTGTTTAGGCTTAGTGTTTCGGCCCTTTCCCCCTCTTTTTCTCCTCCTATATATTTTTCTCTTGGTAATGAATTAATTTATTCATCAAAAAAAAAAAGAAAGTATCAGTCGCTGTATCGATCGGCTAAATTTAAGATACGTATCGAAGGGTATCATATCGTATCGGAGATACTTTAAACCATGGTGGGCAGTATGTTCTCCCATCTTAAAAGGGGCATGCACAGGTCACTTTTGGATGCAGATGCAATTCCTTGGAAGACCTCAAATCTGTTCGGAGACCCATATGAAGATGAGCATGGCCCAATTGGGTTTTTGGTTCAGTAGGATATTTAATTGATTATTTATTAGGGTTTTTATTAGTTGGAGTTATCTTTTAATTTTCTGTTTTAGTTTTAATAGGCTAGGTATTGAAAGACTTTGAGTCCAAGTTAGAGTCCTGTTGAGTCTTAGTTAATGGTTAGGAGTTTACCAAGTTAGAGTCCTGTTAATGGTAAGGAGTCTCTTATTTTATCTTAAGATACTCTTGTAATCATCTTTTTTATTTTCAGATTTGAATTTGAAAATTGGGTTTGGTTATATTGCCGGTGTGGTACATAACAGGTCGTGTGTCCTCTCTTCTCTCTCTCTCTCTCTCGGATTCCCTTCTCTTAAGGTACAACTTCTTTTCTTCTATGTTACCCTCGCTGTATTCTGCTACTGATTAATCTCTTCCCTTCTGGGACACTAACCCTTGGTTTGGGAGAAGTTGCGACATCTTCTCATGGCAAGCCCTATTCACCTGACCTGAGACCTTGGGTAATGGTTCAACACCAAAGGGCGATTAGATCATAGAACCCTATCTTAAACCTTCCCCTTTGCTGTGAACATGGTTTGAGGTGATGTTAGGAAGATTACGGATGTAATAAACCCCAGTAAGGACTGGTGATAAGCTCCAAACATTAGGCAAACAAGAGACACAAATCTCATAGAAGTTGCAGCTGAGAAATAAACACAGATTAGGCCAAAACTAGGGTAACCTGTAACTCACAAGATTGGGCTCAGATAAGACTGAATTTTGGATCAAATGGAGGTCTTATGTAGGCAAACAGACCCTCATAATTTGATCAACTTCTGCTGCCTGGGTTTCAAGTTATGCTGGTGGCATGAAAAAAGAAACTTTTGGGAGAAACCTCACAGCCGCAGCCACAGACCTTGGTGGCCTTGCAAAGCAGGTTGAGTGCCCCCTTTGGGCCCCTTTGGGGTGCTAAACAAACCCCCAAAAGCCTGCACTGATCGGATCTCAGACTAGGGAGAACCATGGGTTGAGTTGCTTGCCTAGGAAACTTGAGGGTTCTGCTCAGCAACAATTGATGATCTACTAGCAGCTTCTTTAGGTTTTGAACAGCCATAATCCCACTCAGAACAACCTTTGATGATCACTTTCATTGTCCACCTTTGATCTATCCTCTAAAACTTCTATCATGCTCGATACCTCATCACAAAATTGGTCAGTATAATCGACAATCTTTCGACAACCTGTCCTGAAATCAAGAATTCCTGTTTGGAGGTTGCAAAGTTCTGTTTGCAGTTTATGGAGACAATCTCTAATTGAGAGGAGTAAATTGTATGAATCAATCTCCACGACGTAACCTTAGGTGCAGCTTTGGTACCAAATTTATGTGGAACCCATGTTAAAATATTCTATTGGCTTCAATATGGGACCATCCAAATACCAAATACCCAAGTTAAAAAAAGGAATGGCAAAATCAT
The DNA here is from genome assembly GCF_013358625.1 of Macadamia integrifolia. NCBI lineage: Eukaryota > Viridiplantae > Streptophyta > Magnoliopsida > Proteales > Proteaceae > Macadamia > Macadamia integrifolia. Next base: position 29,066,298 of record NC_056569.1, on the reverse strand, counting down.
TAATTTATCACAAGTTCTCAAAGGGGAGTGGTAAACTTGTAATAAATAAGAAACTCTCAAGGGTTTAGTTAGTAGATAAAAGAAAGGACATAATAGGGTTTAAAAATTATTGAGTGGTGGTAAACTTGGAACAAACCAAAATAAAGGGGCAACACTTGGTTAATAGAATAGGGAAGGGCAATATGGGATGTGCAATAAAAGAGGAGTAATTAAGGAGAAGAAGAACTCTTCTTCTTCATTTCGTGAGCCAGAAACCAGTGGAGAGTTTGCTGGTCTATGAGTCCGAGAACTATCCTGATAGGGACCCAATTGACTTGAAAAGTTGAAATTTTGAGAGGAGAATCCCAACTCCTAATCCTCTTGAATGCGACTGGCAGCAGATCAAATATTCCACAGAACAATTGGGATTGAAACTCTGAAATCAGATCTGGTCGCTGATATGGTGTAGCCTTGTAGGTTCCAACAGCAGGTTGGATCTCTTCAGGTAAGTATTATATGCGCCAAATATCAGCTAAAAAGGTTGAGTATTGAGAGGGAGCTCGATTCAGTTGTTGAGGGATGCAAGTATCTCCCAAACAGAGGAAATCCGAGAGTATGGGAAGAACAAATAAGCAAGGACAGAATAATGAGAAGAGAACGAAAGAATAATAAGAAGAAGAGGGTCTCTGTCACATGGGAAAGGTAAGAGAAAGAAGAAGAGACGAGAGAGAGGGGGGAAGGGATAGCACAAGCCTGACAGGCTTGTGCCAAAACAACTCACAATTTCATTATCTTTAATCTACTCCCATGATGGGGATTACAAGCATATATAAAGAGAAATGAAAGACTCCTACAAATAGAAACTACTATAAAGCTAGGAAATTAACTGATGTAGGGGGGTTCCTAGGTGACTAGGTCTCCTACGAGATTAACTAACTAGGTAGGGTTAACTCAAGGGGCTTAGGTAAATAAGACCAAAGAATCTCAGCAAACACGATTAAGCATGCAAGATAAAGCGAGAGACTAATAAACAAAGTAGCCAAAAGCAATATTAATCTAGACGGAAAAACACATAAATTCTTACTCAAGTTTCAAGTGGGGGCATGGGGAAGGGAACAAACGACATACGAATATTAGGTTCAGCACAAATCCATCTAGACACCCAAAATAGATATGCAAACAATCGATAAAATAGGCATAAACAAGGGGCAAAGGCAGGCTTCAACGTCAATGGGTTGCAATATATATAATAGGGATTAAGGGAGGTGGGGAGGGTTTAGTTTAATACTTTACCATACTGCTATTCAGATCTGAGGAGAGAAGAAGAGATCAAGGTCCTCCAAAATAAAGAGGTTGTAGTTCACTTTTAGTTGAAGAAGATACATCCAGCCGATTGTAGAGAGAGTAGCAGCAGTGATGTAAAGGCAGCAGTGTGCAGCGGCAGCAGTATTGTAACGGCAGTAGTACGTAGCAGCAGCAGTGAGGTAGAGGCAGTAGGTGCAACAGAGCAGTTTTGTACTGGCAGAAATATGTTGCAGCAGCAGTGGGGTAAGGCAGCAAGTGCAGCAGTAATAACGCAGCAGCAGGTGCAGCAGTAATAACGCAACAACAGAAAATAAAAGAAAAGAAATAAGACTGAAAAGAAGGAGAGGGAGGCGAGACGAGAGCAGAGAGAAGAGAGAGCCGAGAGAGTAAGGGAGGAAAGAGGCGAGAGAGAAGGTGAGAAAAGTTGAGATTGAGAGAGAGAGAGAACCGTGAGAGGGGTGGGGATTTGCTCTTGGCTTTTTTTTTCAATTAACATTCATTGTCCATAAACAATGGCCAATGGCCTTACACTTAAAGAGAATAAACTTCCAAAAATAAAAATATACTTAGAAACTCAATTGCATGAAATAAAAACTACCTAATAGATCAATATAAAGAAATCCTAGTTTCCTAATTGTGTAAGACAATCAAATATCACTAGATTTAAAGCAAAGTACTAGAATCAAATAAGATTTGGTGGGGTCCACAAAATCTTCTAAGATCTAAAAATCTGGATCGATCTTGGGACCCACAAGATCTTCTAAAATTTGGATCGAGCTTGGGGCCCACAAGATCTTCTTCTTTCTATTCTTCCAGCCAAAAAGATGGCTGCTTCTTGCGCCTGTACACTTTGATGTCCCCATCAACTCTCCCCGGCTTGGAAGAATTCACCTCTGGTGAATTAATGCTCATGTAATACTCAAGTAGGTCTGGGTTGAGTTGTTGGACTTCTTGCATTGTGATCCAGGTGTTGTCAATTTCCGGACGTCCATGCCACTTGACCAAGAACTCTCTAGAACCTCCAGTGTGTGTGGACACAATCCTCTCATCAAGGATTTCCTCAATTTCTTCAGTTCTCCTCGTGACCTTAGGCACAGGTGGTAACGAGGTGGGGGGAAGTGGTTGGCTTGGCTCAGAAGTCTCATCAATGTTGAAAGGGAAGTCTTCAAGGTCATCAGGATAAAAAGAGGTGAAGGTAGAGGTACCATGGTATGGGACTAGGTCTTCAACATTGAAAATATTGCTGATCTCCATGCTAGCTGGAAGATCAAGAACATACGCATTGGCACCAATCCTCTTGAGTACCTTGAACGGACCTGTGCTACGAGCATGTAGCTTGCTTGCTTTTCCCCTAACAAAACGTTGTGGCTTGATTTTTACCATCACTATATCACCCTCTTGAAACTCTTGTAGCCTTCTGTACACATCTGCCTTCGATTTGTATTGCTCATTGCTCAGTGCTATCTGTCTCCTTATACCTGCATGCAAATCATGTATATGCTGAGCAAAAGATTCGGCTGACTCGGAGGTCCTAGAACTAGACACGACTGGGATAAGGTCTATGGGTGCCCGAGGCTGGTATCCTGAACAAATCTCAAAGGGGGACAGACCAGTGGTACGGTTCTTAGAACTGTTATATGCAAACTCGGCCTGGCTAAGGACTCGATCCCAACTGGTAAGGTGTTCTCCTATGAGGCAACGCAATAAATTCCCTAAGCTCCTATTGACAACCTCGGTTTGGCCATCGGTCTGAGGGTGGAAAGCTGAGGAGAAACGGAGTTTCGTGCCCATCATCCGCCATAGGGTCCTCCAAAAATGACTAGTGAACTTAACATCCCTATCGGACACTATGGTGAGGGGTAACCCATGGTACTTGACAACCTCACTAAAGAAAAGTTTGGCTACTATGGATGCATCGGAGGTCTTAGAGCATGGGATAAAATGGGCCATCTTCGAGAAGCGGTTAACAACCACATAAACAGAATCGTGGCCTCGAAGTTCTTGGTAGACCAAGCACAAAGTCCATGCTAAGGTCCTGCCAAGGGGAGTGGGGAACGGGTAGGGGAGTGTACAAACCCGTGTTTTGCTTTTGTTGTTTGGCGGTCTGGCATGTCTTGCACTGACGCACAACTCTAGCAACATCCCTCTTCAGTCCTGGCCAAAAGAATTGGTCCTCAACGAGGGTGATGGTCTTATCGCAACCGAAGTGGCCAGCGACTCCCCCAGCATGCAATTCCCAGATCAGGAAATCTCAGAGTCAAGTCCTGGGAATGCACAACTTGCTTCCTTTAAAAAGAAAGCCTCCCTAAGTAGGTAGTCCGAGCGGTTGACTGGTTTGCCTTCACTCAAGGAAGTGAACGGCTCATTAAAATCAGGACAGGTGGGGTATTGGTCCTTGACTCGCTCGAAACCTACAACCTCTACACTCATTGCTTGGAGTAGCACACTAGCCCGACTCCTAGCATTGGTGCGACTGAGGAACATGTTCACTCGGCTCAGTGCATCTGCAACAGTATTCTCGACACCAGGCCTGTGCTTGAGTACAAAAGTGTACTCTTGGAGGAACTCAACCCACTTGGCATGCCTCTGATTGAGT
>NC_056569.1:29054113-29060446 GCF_013358625.1 Macadamia integrifolia | reverse complement strand
AAAAAATAAAAAATAAAGATTGGGCAGGTGTTTGCTCTCACAACTATCGTTTATACCTCTACTTTTGTACCTTATGCCAGCTTTTTTGTCTCCTTTAGGTTATAGAGGACTCTACCATGTGAATTATGAACTGAAGTTGAGTAAATTGTTCATCTGTCTCCCAGCATTCAGAGATCAATAGACTAGTGTAGTTTGATTTGATGATTGATGACTAACGCCTAAATTTCTTTTGAGTTGCAGGAGATTGTATCAATATACCCTGTTCTTTCACCACCAACTCTAACTCCAGGAGCATCAAACCGGGTTTGCAATGCACTCGCTCTTCTTCAGGTTGATTTTGCATTTTTAAATGTCCAAAAGTTCTCTCATTTATTTGTGCTTTGGAATCGTTGAACTTACCATTGTTGCCCTTTAAAATTTCTGGCTTTTTCTTTTCATAATGACCTGTAAGTAATGTGATGATCAGTATAACAATGTTATACTTAAGTCGCTGCTGAGTTGTCAGTTTTGTTTCAGTGCTGATTTTGCTCATAGATTTGTCCTACGAAACCCCATTCTTCATCTTCTTCTTAAACGGCTTCTTATGCTTTCTTTTGTGTAGTAACAGAGCTTAATCTGGTTCACATCATTCTTTCGTTGTTTTGTGTACATTGAAAATTTACATCAGCTATGGAGAAACACCTAGTAGCTGTGGTAGCTTGTCAAGAACTATTATGATGGGGAAGTACTGTTGTTGTACACTACATGAAAGATGTTTTAATGTTAGTGCACATTGGGAAATGAATGAATGGGAAAAGAAAGATAGCTCATCAAGTCATTTAGTGTTGGTTTATTGATGTGATGTTCATGCTACTTTCTTGTATTGTTCTCATCATTAATTAGAATTTTATGAATTGTATTATGGTTATATCTTTTTTATTACATGTGCCTTTGTTATTGTGCTCAACCAACTGATGCTTCTGATCTTTAATTGCTTTGATTTCTGTTTTCAATTACAGTGTGTAGCTTCTCATCCAGATACAAGGACATTGTTCCTGAATGGTAATGTTCTCCCCTGATCCTTACTGACATATGTAATGGATCATTCTTCTTTTACATGGAAATGGAGTTTTAATGTCTTTGGGTAGATCATACTGAAGAGTTGGAGCTTTGTGTGTTACGTATTTGTGTTTGTTTGTTTGTTTTTTTATTTTATTTTTTTATTTTTTTTTAGGGATAGCCAGTTTGTTCTTTTTAATCCTTTTATTTTACCTGTGTTTAAGACAAAGTAATCTTTATTCGCTGTCCATCTGAGTATTGGTGTTTCTGGAGTGCTGTTACCTCGTCTGTAGTCTTTGTGCCATTCGTAGAATAAATTTGTAATTGTGTGATCCTAGAGGTTATTTTTGAAAAGCAGTTACAGAAGCATTATATTTTGGTCAAAAGTCCTTTGTTTGGATTGCCTAATTTAATGTCATACTATGAAACAAATGCCGATTAACAACTAGGTTTGTTGGCATTTGTTTCAACTGTCTATTATTTTCCTTGGTAAGTGAAAAATCCTTTTGTGATTTCTTATATCCATGCCTGTCAATGCTAGGCAGTCTATTTATGGCATCACTCTAAGTAGATTTTCTCTGATTCTTCCAGTATTGTACGATTTATGTTAGTAACTACTTTCTACTAACTTTGTTTTAGAGTTCAGGATACTAGTCTTCTGAGCAATTGACTAGTTTGCATTTTTCTCCCTGTGCAGCCCATATACCTTTGTATCTGTACCCTTTCCTCAATACAACAAGTAAGACGAGACCTTTTGAGTATCTGAGGCTTACTAGCTTGGGTGTTATTGGTGCTCTTGTAAAGGTATGCATGATTAATGGTTCTATATGTCATGTATGGTGTTGTTTTATTTGTATAGATTTATTGTTTATAATTTTTTCTGTCCTGAGTTATTTTAATGTCTAAGAGTCTTAAATTACATAACAAATTTAATATGTGATTCTGAAGTACAATTAGTGAGTTTGTTGTAGTTTACCTGTGTTGAATATCAGTGCTCTTAAACTTGACATCACTGATTGAACCAGGATCATTGACTGAGATAGTTTGACCCAATAATAGTTTCCCCCCTTTTTATGTTATATACATGCATCCGTGCAAAGGGAGGGTTAACTATGTTGCTACTCAGGACTGCAGGAGAGATGTTTCCCTAGTCATAATGGTTTTGGCCTTTCGGGTTAAATGCAAAACTTGTGAAGAAACTAGGGTTTAGGAAATAATTAGAGGAAAACAATCCTGTATGGGGTTTTGGGTACTTAAATCAAGATGAGGTATAAGGCTCTGGATTTTATGGTTATGGGGAACCAAATACTCAGGTTTATAGCGATTGAATATAGTATTACGAATGCTTTGAGTGCCTATGGTAACAGTTCATATTTGGTTACCCGAAGCTCATGTAGAGGCACCTACGGCAGGATCCGTCATGTTGGCAGGAATTCCTTCAAAATTGGGAACCCACGGGTTTTGAGCAGGGGATCCTTTCTCTAGCTCCTCTAGAAGCCATCAAAGTAGGTCTGTAGGTAGTGATGTTCCTGCTCCCTCTATTCCCGCCTATTGAGGCATTGAACGGAGCCAATGAATCCTGCTTCCTTATCTTCTTATTCCCCCATTCTGTGGATTGGTTCCAACATCAAGACCAGTGGAGGAGAACTGAAGTCAATGCACTGTGAGTCTTTTCAATGATATGGGTTGACTAGTGGGTTCTTGTGAGATATTGAGCTAGCTAAGTGGGTGGGTTACGGGTGTCAATTCTAGGCCCGCACCGGTAGGTATGTCTGAGCCCGACATGTTTATGGTCCGACCAAGACCGGCCAGATTAATAAACGTGTTAGGCTTGAGCTTGACACATTTATAAACAGGTAGTGCACGGTGCAGCCACCTAGCCTGACGGGCGCCCGACTAGCCTGACACATTTATTATAAGCCTGACTTGAATCGACTCCCTTAACCCTGACCTAGCCCAACCCCTTTAATATTACTTGTATTTTGTTTTGTTTTGCCTTTTTTTTTTAGTGCTAAGGCTATTTTGATATGTACAATTGAGATGATGGTGGTTGTTATTTGAACATTCATCTTTTTGCAGTCATAACATAATTTAATTGATTTGAACTTGCTAAACGTGAGTTGTGCATGCATAGTTTAATTGATTTGAGTTCCATGGGTTAAAGACCGAGTACCTTAGTAACTTAGCTGCTATGCCCATCTTTGGCTTAATCCATTTAAACTATGAGATCTTTCTTAGCTATGCACATCTCTACCTTATTTTATAGGTATTCCCCTTCGAGCCCATCTAAGAGACCAATTTTAAAGAGGACCCGTTTAAAGTTAAATAGGTCTGTAGCCCGGTTAAGGCCCGTTTATGGCAGCCCGATTAAAGCCCGAGACGGACCGGCCCGATTATCAACCGTACCATGCTCGCTCTAGCAAAGTTCGTTTAACTAAACGGGCGTTCACGGTGCAACCCTAGAAATTGGCCTAGCCTGACTGGGCCCGTCCGCTTGACACCCCTAGGTGGGTGTGCTAGAAGGTTGATGGTCAGTTCAAGCAAGGGTTCCATTGGTTATATAGCTTAGACAAAAATGAAAATATGGGAAAATTTGAAGTGATAACTCTTATTGTTTGCTTCTTATCCTTGGTATGCTTTGGTTATTTATCATAAGTTAATCACAACTGGAATTCTTTTAACACTTGCTAAAAACTGTATGCTTATTTGTATGGACCATAGTTGTCAAGGCGCCAAGGGCCAAGGCGACCCAAGGCGGTGGAGGGTGCCTAAGCGCTTGGGAGAAAAGGCGCCCTCCTAGGTGTTGCTTAGGTGACTAAGGCACCCAAATGTTATTTTTTTATTTTTCCTCTTTTAAACATTATTTAGTATGCTACATATATATCTTATATCATCAAAAATCAATATTAAGCCGCATCAAGTCATCAAAAATCGTCATTAAGTCACATCAAGTCATAAAAAATCAATATTTAGAGAAATGTTCTTGTTCTTTAATAAACTTGACTAGTCAAATGATTTTATTTTTACATGAGATTTTTTTTTTATTAGTTATAGCCAAGGTTCCAAATCTCGTTTCGTTTCGGTGGGTTCAGAAACTGAAATTTCGTTTCGGCAAAATTTCGGCTAAAATGTTGTATTTTTTTTGTTTGTTTCGGTTGACTATTTAGGTGGTCAAAAAGCCTTATTTTGACCTGAAACTTGGTGGGTAACTTATTTTAAGGTTAATAAACATTCGTAAAATATAAAAATGCAAAATATTAGGACACGACATTGTTTTAGAGTTGCACATTTGTTTGGTAGCAACCGACGAACTGTTTTGAAAATTTTACCTAGTTTTGGAGAAAGAACTTTACCTTTCCTAAGCTTTGAATGTGTAGATCTTGTAGGAGTCTAATGGAAGTCAAAATGTATGATGATGTGGCTAATTAAAGGCTTGTTGGAGACTTGGAGTGTTTTTCTTTCAAAATATGTAAATGGAACCGAAACCGAGACAGAGTTGAAATTTCAACCGAGATATGGTATTTATAACACATGGAATGTATCGAGACAGGCGATATATTGAAACGATACCGAAATTTTATACAAATGTTATTTTGGGCCTTATTTCATTTCAGCAAAAAAAAAAAAAAAAAAAAAAAAAAAATCTCTGAAATTTCTTCGGCGAGATTTCGAACCATGGTTATAGCACATAACCGGCTTTCTAACAAGTCTAAGAGAATAAGATTACTTAAATCTAAGTTTTAATGACAAAATTATGTTGGTCAAACTTATTTTAAAGTGCATAAATATTGTTAAAATCGTCTGAATGAAAATAATTTTATGGACATCAAAACAAAATATTATTTTACTAGAATTTTGGTTTTTTAACAATGTTTTACCATGACAAGATTTATGAAATTTTTAAAATTGAGAAAAACCCCACAATATTTGAAAGTTAAATATCGACCTATAACCAAAAATCTAGTTTTTGTCATTGGGTTGGGGGTTGAATTTTTATTCTTTTGGAATTTGATTTTTTAAACTATTTTTATCGGATTCAAATAGGGGGTATTTGCATATTTATGAATAATATCTTAAGTAAATGCAATGACATCATTTACTAGCATGGATAAGTGTCAAAACAAAATGCGACATGCAGTGCTCTAAGGCGACAGTCACCTAGGCCAAGGCAAACCACCTGAATGCCAAGGTGGCGCCTTGACAACTGTGGTATGGACTGATTTCATTTGCATGTATAATCTGTCTTAGACCATACTTCGAGAAAAGTAATGTTAGAAAGAAGAGTCTCATGGTTGGAACTCTTTCCAATGTCATACTTATAGAGTACTTGTCACTAGCTACAGTGGACTTTACAGCCAAGATTCTAAATCTTGTTTCAGTGACTTTGAAATCAGCGAAATGCTGAATTTTTGGCTAGTTGATGCATTTTTTTCTTGGTTTCCGATGCTTGTTTCAGTGGTCAAACGACCATAATATTATCTGATACTTGGTGGAAAGCTTGTTTTAGGCTGTATAAACATATGTCGACCTTCACTTTTCAAAAAAAGTCGCACATAGTGGTGTTTTGGAGTTCCACCTATTTGACAGTAAATGTGGAATTGTATTGTATAAATTATAGATAATGCATATTCTACACATTGTTTTACTACCATAAGACAGAGTAGGCTAGTAAAACAAGTAGATAATACATCCATGCCATTAAGGAACTTAATGTTGATTAGTTAGTTACGATATAGTCACATACAACAAAGTACAAACTACAAAGCAGAGTCCATATAGACAACCAAGTCCCAAGTCTCCCAAGTCCCAAACAGTACAACACTGAGCAATATGACTGTCTACTGATATGAACCATGAAGTGCTGGAATGCAGGATATATGGTTTAATGTATCAGTATTGGGTTTCAAATTGGTAGGTTGGTTTTAAGAGACATATCGTATTGGAGTGACACAAGATACACTAAAGATGTAAGTAGAATAGTCAAGAAACATATGGAAATGCTTATGATATGCAAAATACATTTTTCATAAAAACATTATAAATAAGTATTATATAAAATATGTCATGTATAAAAAAGAGAATTATATATATTGGACGAGGTTCTTGTATTGATTCCTCAAGGAATAGGCACATTTTTGTTTCCTGGGGTCTTCCCCTATCTTGTCTCCGAGCCCCCCCATAAGGGTTGAGGCTGTTATTTTGTTTTTTTCCCCCCCTTACTTTTTCCTTTTCTTGTTCCCCTTTGCAGTATTGTATTTTTTTCTTCTCCTCTTTGGTATTGAATTATATTATTCA
>NC_056569.1:29051725-29054067 GCF_013358625.1 Macadamia integrifolia | reverse complement strand
AAAAAAAAAAAAAAAAAAAAAAAAAAAAACCTAATACCGGATTTTTATTAGGTATCGTATCATACCTTAAAGATACGGTATGTATCGGTTAGTAACTTAGTATCAACGAATAGGGAAGGATACTTAAAACCTTGGCTGGATTGAGGTTAACTCGTCTGCATACGGAAGGTAACATATCCTAGGGTATAGGTCCCCGTAATATGGAGAGTCGCACCATTGAGCCACTATGATCTGATGCTTCTAGTAGCATATACGGTTGGGCTGGGTAGGAGAAGAAACTGTCCACAAAGGATGATCCAATATGCCCCTGTGCCTTAGTGTCGTTCTCAAAATTAGGAACAGATGAAGCATATGCATGTTCCTTCACGTCAAAGAAATGACCATAACCACCACCATACTCCAATCAGTTGCTCTCTTGAGCAAAGGATGGGCCATGCCAGTGTTCACTCCTCTGCTGTGATTGTCCCCTCTATACTTAAACTCAATCTGCCAACAAGGGTAGACAAGCTATCATTGTCCATACAATCAGTTTGCCCATCTCAACTGAATCGGTGATGAGGCCCTTTTATGTAGGCTGCATGTGAGGAGGATGGACGTGCACCGTGATTTGTTTCTTGTATGACATGATCAAACTGGGTCCCCCCAGACTCCAGTGAATCGCGTCGACTCTGGCTCTGGCAAGTCCTTTGCCTAACCACACTCATCTCGATGTCCTGCATATCTATCACCACCCCCATCACCACCTCCATGAGTAGATGGTTACGGTATGTGAGTCCAAGTCTAAGTCTAACCACTTGAGGAGGTGGACCAATTGGAGTCCTTATCATCCTTTCCAGTATGGGTTCAAATGGTTTGGGGGTATGTGAGTGTATCCTACCCTCTGTAGCCATGTAATCATCCACATCAGCATCCATCTGTTCTGTTATCTGTGGGTCAGATCGACCCCCAGGCTGAGCCATCACCTGGTCACCTCTATCCCTCACACAAGGGGATCCTTGTCATCTGACTCAATCTGAAAAACGTCAGCAACTTGATCTGGTTCCTATCATTCTCCATACCCAAATATGCATCTCCAGCCTCTTATTATAGTGCACATGCACGAAGTTATCAAGAATTCGAGATGCTAAGAACCTAATAGGTTCAGCCTCTTTAAGTGGATGAGCAAAAACATATTCCGGTTTTGCACACAGCTGGAGGTGGAGCATGTCTGGGACAGCACTCTGCTACCACTCCTATCACATCCACTGGTTCCTCCCCTTTCACCTCCCCTACCTCCTCTCCTCTCACCTTCCTCATCGCCTTCTCTATCAGCCATTATCTCACTGCCGTACTGTTGCATAAAGAAAAGAAGCCATTATTAGCTGAGGCATATCAACTGAGACTACTGACACAATTAGGTAGCCACTTATTATTTTTCCCGTAACCCTTTTATTTTTTTCCTACACTATTGAGATTCCCATTCCCAATAGGTGCATAAAATGGCAAGAGAGTATTTTCCGTATGGTCTCTAAAAGCTCCTACAATTCCAGATGGGCCTGGATTCCCCAAATAGCTCCCATCAAAGTTTAATTTTATAGATGTGTCTGATGGAGCCATCCATTCATGCCTCACTATCTCCTGATTAGCCCTAGATCTTACCACCTGCTACCATCGATTCTCCTAAGCTCTCCTGATTGGTACAATGTGCTATCCTAATCATAATTGTCTGAGAGATCTGGCATAACACAGAATTTTCTCCCTCATGCCAAATGTGATATAATTCTGAAACCAAGCTAGATCCTGAATAAGCCATATATAGGAAATGAAGGATGTCTCTTAGTGCGCAGAAACTTCTGCTGAACTCAACTCACTGAGGATGTGGCTGACTTCTGAAAATGCACATACTAGCATGCCTTTTGGAACAAAATCATAGTGCATATTTTCTTTAGAAAAATGTTTTGATCCCTTCTTTATGTACAGCTAAAACTTTATGTTCATCTAGTTCACACTTGACATGTGCATTCACACTTACAACACAATCATCCAGACTTGTGCAGTTCTCTAATGCCTCCAATGATTATTTCATCTTCAGCATTGTTAATAATTTGTTCATTATTGTTTGTATTACTCATTTAGTTGCAAATAATGGAATGCAAACTCTGCACTCCTCTGCAGGTTGATGATACAGAGGTTATCAGTTTCCTTCTCTCCACAGAAATTATCCCCTTGTGCTTGCGCACGATGGAGATGGGCAGTGAGCTTTCGAAAACAGTGAGTGATGGAATTTTTCTGACTTATTAAACTTGCTTAGCTTTCACTGAATTTTTCTTTCTCAAACTACCATTAAATTCTTTCTCCCCCCC